>NW_026068582.1:12785-22693 GCF_014885135.2 Alexandromys fortis
TGACCACAACGAATGTAATGGAGAAATCGTGCTGCTTGGTGTCCATCTGTAGGCCTAGCATTGGGACTAAGAATTTTATGCATACATATGGTAGAGGCACAGGGATGTATCAGAGACACATCTAATGAGAACTGAGAATGATAAAGACGTGAGAACATGCTTGACATATAACATATGTGTGGGTAAAAACATTTTTTTAAATACATTAAGGGAGTAAGGTCTGGAGCTCATGCCTTTAATTCTAGCACTTGGGAGGCAGAGGCAGGCAGATCTTTGTGAGTTTAAGCCTGGTGTACATAGTGAGTTCCAGATCAGCCAGAGCTACACAGGGAGACTCTGTTTCAAAAGAAAGCAAATAAACACACACTCAAAATGAATCTAAAACAAAGAAATCCATGTGCTGAGGGTGATGAGCTATTTGCATGAGTACTTATTTGGAGGCAGGTGCCGTGAGTTCCAGCAAGAGGTAGGGGCTTGAGATACACATGCAGGAACCATCTGCAGATACCTTTGGAGCTGAGCAAAGGGTGGGCACACAAAGCATCTGAGGTCTGACTTGTGTCAGAATGCTGTATGTTAGTGGTGGATGCAAAACAAATGACCCAAAAAGAAGAATTGCTTGTGGTTGTAGATGGTGTGAGGGTGACATACCCCTTTGGATCCAAGAAGTGGCAGTGGTTTCCTGGTGTTTCCAGCATCTTGGGTATAGAAATGGGACAGGAGAAGGGCCGGCCACACATGCATTGTCATTGTTTACCAGGGAGGAAAAGGAGATGCCAGGGTAGCACTTGATGGAATTACTACACGGATCTTATTCAGGTCAGAGGTTTAAGAGGACAGGCAGGAAATTAGCGATGAGAAAGGGACAGGAAGTGCTGGAGACAGTTCAGTGTGAGGCAACATGTGGAGATTTCTGAGCTGAAAGCTGCATTGCTGCCTTTGAGTGGCTGGAGCCACTTGGGTTGGAGGAATTGTTTACTGTGATGGAAAGGACCAGAGAGGCTCTTTGTTCCCGTAATCCCCCCTCTCTTAGAGGACTGTAAACAGCTCTTTCTGGGCAGCTCAGGGATTGGCTTGTTGCTTGCACGTATACTTTGTTAATAAATGTGCAGTGCATTTAGCTAATTCCTAGACAACTGTCGCGCCTGCCTCAACCAGCAAGGAAGACACAACACTGGAGCTCTTCTTGCAAGCAGTTTAATCAGGATCTTGTTCACAGTAATCTTTCTCCTTCTCTTTCTCTTTCTTTCTCTCTCCGGGCAAACCTCTCCCAGCCCTTAAAAACACACAGGCCGCCAACCCCGGATTGCCAGGTGGGAACCGCCCATAGGTCCATGCATATACAAGCAGCTGACAATCATTGCGTGATAATAGTATGAGTCAGGCCTTAGCCATATAAGGAGTTGATTATCACAGAAAGCACTCGCTTTCGGGATCTCAGAGGGCAGAAGCCAGCACCATCAGGTGCAGCTCCATGCAGGTCTCTATAGACAACTACATCAGAGAGCTACTGTACACTACTTAGCAGTAGGCTCACTCTGTCCCCCCATCCAGCAGCTGTCGTCTTCTACCTGTAAGGAAGACATTGTCTAGTTGGTACCAGGTAGGGATGTATCTCAGTGTAGAGCATTTGCCTAGTGCATGCAAGACCGTAGCATCCACCCTAAGCATGGCAAAAGCAGAAATAAACAAAATACAGAAAACCCCACAAAGTAGCATTAGAAATATGTGATATTTTATTATGAACATAGGGGAAATTTACAAATAACTCAGATTTGGCGTTAGCCAGGCAATTTTAAATAATCAAGAATAGAATTAATGAAGGAAAATATACACAGAATTTCTTTGAGCTGGAAGTCCCTGAGAGAAATCCCCAAGTACAAGAACTCCAGAATAACTGTCTTGGAAGACCCGTTAGGCACGGCATGAGAACAAACACTTAATATCCAATAAAACCCTTGATTAGCAGGCACAGGGTGGGGGTACGTCTTGAAGAGAGGATCCCTGAGAGCACATTGGCCTTTTCTTCTCCTGTTGCTGGGATTCATCCCAGGTGGGAAAAAGTAGGTTTCTGAGGCTGTTGAAAGCCCAGGGCTGGGAAAGAACCCCCTGCAAGTGTCCCACATTCCCAGGGGAGCACCAGTGCACAGCTCTCTAGGATGTAAACAATGTCTTCGGCTTGAGTGACTGTGTTCCTTTAAGGGCACAATTCATGTGGACCAAACACACAGTAGCAGAGGCCAAGGATTCCTGAGAGTGTAGGGCAGTCAGGGAATGCACAAGCCGCTGGGCCTGGTGGCCTGAGCTGTAATCTCAGCAGGAGGGAGATTGTAGAAACTGTTATTGTGATATTGAAGCCTGTTCAGGCTACATGCTAAAACTCTGTCTCAAAAAATAAAAGTCAAAAAGAGAAGCCAAAGAAAGGGCATACTATGCACAGGCAGAAACACTGCAGAAGGGTACTTGGAGGCTGGTCCTGGATCTCCAGGAGCGGGGTGGGAATGAGGAAAGCCTGTTGTTAGTTGTTGAAGCCGAGGACAGTTTTTGTTAGAGTTTAAAAGCAAAACAGCAAGTTAGACAAGCTGGAAATCTCAGCATCGGCCTGGATAGGTGTTGGAGTGGAGGAGGAATGGCTGGCTTGTGAGTCAGGCAAGAGTTCTGCTGGTGGCCTGCAGAGGGTGGGGGCAGGAGAGCTCCAGGGAGAGAGCAAGGAAGCCAAAAGTGTCAGAGAAATATTGTGTAGGCTCTGGCCAGTGTCCAACAATCAAGGTGAAGACATGGAGAAAGGAAATGTCAGGCTTTTCTGAGGAATTCAGGGAAGTAGGAGACTTAGATTGACACTAGGCTGTGGTTGTACAAGTGATTTGTCTTGTTATTCATTTATTTATTTTTTGTTTGGAACTCTTGATCAAACGGGCTTGAGAGGCCAAGGGAGCTGGAGGTGCAATGGCTTCTTGCCCCTAAGGCAGACCTATCAGCTCACACACTGAGCCAAGTCAGCAGTTAACAAAAATTCAAGTAGTGGGTTGTCTTGCAGAGAAGCAAACTCCAGTACCTTCAAACGTGGCTTCTTTAGAAACAGTCTCAATGCTCCACGTAGGGTATCTCTCTGTTCTGTTTTCAGATTCCAGGAGACTGTCAGTTCACCAGCCCTGCTTTTCTGGACTCCTTCCTCGTAGAGGCTAGAGATGCTGTCTTTGCACCTGCCCTCTGCGTTAGCAATGGCAGTGGATGCTGCCAAAGAGCTTTGCTAGCTGCTTTGAGTGGGTTTTCTGGAGAAAGGCTCAGAGGTGGGCTCAGGTGTAAATGCACAACATACAGAGACCCTGATGCCACAGCCGGGCAAGCATGACGGTTGTCGGCGTGGAGATTTCCTGAGACCTCTGGCTGAGACTTTATCTTCCCGTGTATGATGGCTTCACATCGGGCTTTAAAGACGCAGGAATGCCCGTTTCCTGCTTGTCCTTTGTTTTTTGGCATTAGCACTTAGGTGACGTCCAGGGTTATGGGAATTCAAGTCAGACTGTGCTAGGACAGGACTGGAGCTGGGGAGAATGACTGTGCTCTGAATAGGTCAATTTAAAACAAGCCATGAAGGGGAGTGAAGGGTGGGCAGCTTTGGTGCCCTTTTCTCAGCCAAGTTTCAATTCCAAGAAAGGTTGGGTTTCCTGTAGGCTCCAGAATACATTGTTCCTTCTATTGATACTGAAGATGCTGCCGCCTGGAGCTGTGTGTGTGCGTGCATACACACATGTGTTTCCTCATCTCATGGTACAGAGATCTCCTAGTGAGGATGAGATTCTGGAAATGCATCATTAGTGTAGCCAGCATGATCATTTCTCTTTTACTTCTGAATAAACTTTCTGTGGCTCTTGGAGATGGGGAGGCTGAAGTTGGTGGTTTGGGTGTCTGGCCGTTGATGTTCAGGACGGTGTATGCCACGTCATCCACCTGAAAGTATGAGTGCTGGTCAGTGACATCAGTCCCGCAGGTCAGAACCTCACCTTGCTGGTGAACCAGCCCCACTGTGCTGTGGCCTCTGTGCCAGGTGAGCCATGGGAGAGGACACCCGTCACTCACTGTCTGACAGTCTGATGTGTGGTCACTAGAGGAGACAGGTTGAGAAACAGGGTGAGACAGCCATGGGGACAGAGGAGGAATCAAGAGAGACATCCAGATGGGCCACAGAACAGAGAGCGAGGGTATGGGCCATCCTGACCGCCACTGCTATTTGTTGGGAAGTGACAGCAAAGTGTGTTTGCGGGGTGGGGGTAGTTGTGAAGTAACTTAGCTTGCCTGCTGCTTTTGAGTGTGGTCAACCTGCGAGAGTTCACACTTTGAAAGTGTCCTTATGATTTAAAGTACTCTTCAGTCTATGCCTGTACTCGGTTGAAAGGCTGCAATGATAAAATTTTGGTAAAATTGTTATATAAGGTGGAAACAGGGTCTCAGACCCATTAGAATGGAATCCATCCTTTTTATGGTCAGAGCAGGTTCAGATCAGAAGAGAAAGATGCGTTGTTGTCTCTGCGTGCACAGTGCCGTGCATGTGTCAACTCATTTATTCCCTTGAGTCTCTTTTCTGAGGTAGGCAGAATGCCCATTTCACAGGTGATAAGACTGAGGATCAAAACATTCAAGTTCCTTGTCAAGGGCCACAGAATACAAGGAATCAAGGTCAGGAATTAAGCACTGGGTGGGGATTTTTCCAAACACACACTCTTGTATTAGACTCATGGGGCTCATTAACCAATCTTTGTTTGCTGCAGCCCTAAGAAATGCAGACCCAAGCTGAATTTCACAGTTATGTCTCCAAGAATACCTCATTCTCAGCTTGGTGTGGTGGCATGCTTTTGCCATCCCAGCGCATGAGAGGCTAAGGCAGGAGGATGGTCAAGAGTTCAAGGCCAGCCTGGGTTACATAGTTCAAGGCTGTTCAGTGAGACCCTCTCTCAACAAACAAGTACACAAACCAAAACAATACAGCCAGCGCACATTCTTCAGAGACATTTTTATGAGCAAACAGCCAGTGAAAGTGGCAGTGCTTACCTCGTTAGGAGAGTTGTCAGAGGGGCCCAGATCTAGGGGAGCAAGAGAGAGTTGTCAGTGTACAGAAGTGCAAAATTGACTGAAGGTTTGACTGACTTTTGGCAGGTGGCAGGGGTTGCAGGGGGAGGTGGCCATGGTCAGTTCAGGAATTAGCTTCCCTCAGAGGCTGCTCAGACCCACTGTGTTAGTATCAGAGGAGGAGCAGGATAGAGCCTTCTGTTTGCCCAGTTCACAGGATGCCCAGAGGTGATTCTCAGCAGCATGCGCCAGTGGCAAGGGGAACATAGAGGCCACAGCACCCAGATATTCCATAAGACCAAAAAAGTCTCCCCAAAGGAGATGTCTACGTCTATAATCGAGGCAGGAAGGAAGGCATCAGGAGACCCCTGGAAACGTGACTTCTTTAGGCCTGCCTAGTCTGGTGGAATGAGCTTCTCAGGGCTCTCTCAGGCAACTCCTCTGTAATTAGGAAGGCTATGATTTATGAGATCCTCAGTGCAGGGAAGTGCAGATCCCTTCTGCAAACATGCAGAAAGGAAGGTGTAGTCTCTGAGCCCAGGATCCCCTGGCAGAGCAGGATATGTGGCAGAAAGCCAGTTCTCATTCTGTGAGTGGCTTTACTTACTGTGGCTGGAGGCTGAGGGTTTGTGCTCTGTGAGATCACGCTGGTCAGTTCCCCCAAGTAAATATCAGACACTGTGACCACTCTTCCCACACAGGGGATCTTTGCTCTTAGAGTTGGGTAGGATGCTGTGGGCAGCTCATTCCTGGGCTCCTTGCTGTCACTGAAGTTACATCACCCCATTCTTGGCACTGCCTTCCCTCCTGAGGCCTTGTTCCTTCTTTGCTGGACTCTGAATCTACTCTACTTTGGTCCCTGGTGCTGCGACCATACCCAGGGCTGGTGCTTTACTGCTGAGCTGTATCCCTGGTGTGTAGCTCTCTTATCTTTGATGGTTTGCACCTGTCCTACGTAATACCCTGTTTTGATTTCCAAGTGCGGATATGGTTTTTCCTACTCTTCTTTCTTTCTTTCTTTCTTTCTTTCTTTCTTTCTTTCTTTCTTTCTTTCTTTCTTTCTTTCTCTCTTTCTTTTCTTCTCTCCTTCCTTCCTTCCTTCCTTCCTTCCTTCCTTCCTTCCTTCCTTCCTTCCTTCCTTTCTTCCTTTCTTTCTCTCCCTTTTTATTCCTGTTTTTTTTTTTTTTTTGGGAGGAGAAGGGTTGAGACAGAATTTCTCTGTGTATCCCTGGCTGACTTGGAACTCGCTGTGTAGAAAGGGTGATCTTGAACTCACAGAGATCTGCCTGCCTCTACCTCTAGAGTACTGGGATTAACGGCATGCTCCACCACCACCTGGCTTTTTTTCTACTCATTTTCTTGACCAAGAGGATTTTATTTCTTCTGTTGCTTGATCTTAGGGTCCCTCCTCCTTCCAACTCCCCTCCCCCCACTGCTACTGCAGTCAGAGGGACATGCCACCTATATCCTCCTGCTGCTCCTTGGATTCCCTCACTCTCCTTTCTTCTTGAACCTTGGCTTCCTGACTGAAGAATAAAGGTATAATTCAATCTTTCTCTATCTATTTGTAAATGGACTCCAAGAGAGAAGAGGACAGGGAGCCTGAAGACAGGGAGGCTGAACCCACAGGCTCAGTGCTGAGAAGCAGAGAGTTAACAGAGAGGCAAAGAGATCCAGCTCAGAGGCAGAGGGAGAGAAGTCCTTGCCCACTCCCAAACATTACACTAAGACTTGGAGACTACAAAAGGGAAAAAACTGTCTTACCCTATTTCTTCTTGAAACAAAGGAAATATACCAGGGCTGCTATCAGAGTCACCCCAGCCATAGCTCCAACGATGATGCCGGCAATTGCACCCCCCGGAAGGCCACTCTCTTGTGTTGGGAAGGAAAAGATAACAAGAAATGAAGTAAAAATATTTTCCAGTGGTGTGCCCAGGGAATTCTTAGCATGAGATGATTTCTGTTCACCCTCTTGGGGAATGTGTTTTCTGTGGGAAGGTGAAGTGTCAGCTGAAGTGAGGGTCTCTTAGCAAGTGTCTCTCCACCCTTGCTGTGTTTCTAAGTTGGTTTCTCCCTCTTCCTTCCAATCCCCGATTCCATCAATTTCATCCAGGCAATCATGTGAAGCCATGGGAATGTGAGACAGGGCGACTGCTATTTTGTGTTGAAACTCCCAGCGTTTTCATCTTTTTCTCGGGGTCTCAGCTGTGGCAGCCGTGAATAAGTGGTCTCTTGTGGCCGTGATCTAAGTGACAGAGGCCAGGCTAGTGACTCTCAGTGTACCAGCTCCTCTCCACAGAGACCATGGTTTCTGCAGGGGTAGGAAGGCCAGGTAGACTCTGTAAGACCCCGTCCCTCTGCTTGGTGACTGTGGGGAACTCAGGCTCAACCTTGCAGAAACTCTGCTGGAACTACACATCGATCTAAGATGTGCCTCCTTCTCTGACTCCACAGGGATCATATTTCCATGTGGTCTGAGGGCTATCTCATGCTCACCTTCACAAGTGTATCGCTCACTAATGCCTTGCTCATCTGAGCCCATCATGGCCACATCTTGGAGGATAGTAACTTACCAGGTTTGGAATTTTGCATCAGACACCCTCTCCTTTTTTCCCTCCCATATTTATTTAGTAACCATGCTATAGGGGTTTCACTTCTTGGATAACATGGGACTCCCCACATCCCTCATGTAATAAAACCTTCCTCACCTCTTTACCCCTTGTTGTAGCCATCTGAGGCTCCACTCTAACCAGTCTGCTCAATGTATTATTAATGCAAATGTTGGCCATCGTGGTATGGCATTTATGATGTGGCTCGGCATGTATTTATATCTAGTTTCATCTATATGATGAGTCTGTCACATAGAAATTATTTCCATTTAAAGGATGAAAAAACTGAGGCTAACAGTGGTTTGTAAAAAGTACTTGAATCTGTATGGTTGACCAGAGACAGACCTGGCTACCTGACTTCACGGCCAACACGAGTGCTGGGAATAATTGCAGCTAACATTTATTTCACTTTCTCAGTGTGTGATATTTTGCCAAAAGGGTATTTGATTATTATATTAAGTCGTTAAAAATTACTCTGAGAGATGGATGATGGTGGCACATACCTTAAATACCAGCACTCAGGAGGCAGAGGTAAGCAGATCTGTCAGTTCGAGGCCAGCCTGGTCTAAAGAGACAGTTCCAGGACAGGCTCCAAAGCTATACAGAAATCCTATCTTGAAAAACAAAATAAATAAATAAAGTAAAATAAATCTCCCAAACCAAAAACTTACTAGAATGCAGGTGAAGAATATGATGTAACCTAGAACCCTAGCATCAGAGGCTGAGGCAGGAGGCTTGTGAGTTTGAGGTGTGTCTGGGTTATATAATAAGATCCTTGCCTCCCTAAAAGCTCTACCCCAAGCTAGTGGTGGGAGGGAAATAAAGAATAGGATGAAGATGAACAAACGGTACCAGGAGAGAAAGATGATGCACCAGATGTTGACTCTTCAAAAATGCTTAGCAATATTGCCAGCCCTTTCCCACATTAACTTTGGATAAAAGAGATGGCTATTACTAAAATTTGAGACCATTCTGTTATTCTGACGGAAAGAAGAGTTTCAAGAGAACTCAATAGTTATGAGCTAGCTGTTGGGTGGCTGAGATGCAGCAGACAAATTCCTGGAATCCATGATGCTTTAGAGACAGAAATAAACAAAATAGAATAGCTGTATAATCAGCAAGATTGAATGGAAACATTTGACATTTCACAGACTTAATGACAAAAACCCTGACACTGGGTAGAAGTCCAGCTTAGTCT
The DNA here is from genome assembly GCF_014885135.2 of Alexandromys fortis. Taxonomy (NCBI): domain Eukaryota; kingdom Metazoa; phylum Chordata; class Mammalia; order Rodentia; family Cricetidae; genus Alexandromys; species Alexandromys fortis. The sequence continues at coordinate 21,660 of NW_026068582.1, forward strand.
AACAAAGGCCACACGTGGAAACCCACAGCCAGCATCATATTCCGTGGGGACACTGGCAGTTTTTTCTCTGAGATCAGGAAGCACAAAGGATGCTGTTGTGACCACTTCTGTTCAAGAGACTCTTAGGACACACACCACACAGAACCATCAGGCTAGACAATGAAATAAAAGGTGCCCGATTATAAGGTGGTAAAATACACATCTGAAAACACATGAGCTTGACTGTAGAAAATCCTTAACCTTCTACAGAAACTCTCAGAACTAAATGAACAAAACTAGCAAAATTGTTGGACAACAAAGTGAACGTGCCCAGATGAGCTGTATCTCTGTATACTAATATTGACCCTGAACAGTTAGATTTCCTTTTCTTCCTGTCAGTAGTGGAGCTTGAACCTAGGGCCTCATGCATGCTAGGCAAGTGTNTACAAACAAATTTGGGCCAGTGAAATGCCTTAGCAGATAAAGGACAGGTTCACTCGCCTTAACTCACTTCTTAGTCCCTGGGCAATTGGCTCCCAAAAATCACTTTCTGACCTCCACACATGGGCGTGGATCACACATACAAAATGAATATGCAACTGTAGCACGAATCAATACAGGTCCTTGATATCTATGGATTTTACATTTAAGGAACAGACAAACCTTGGAAGTAAGCTACTTAAATGCAATATGTCTACAGTGAAAAATGTATTGTTTCCTCCTGTTCTTTTCCCTTACTTAACACAATATAACCAGTGTCTGAAGTATTCACATTAGGAGTAAGAAATAAACTAAAGAAGATTCTAATGTATGGGAGGGTTATAGAGTAAAATGAATATTTTACTACTTTCTGAGGGTCCACTGTGTGCTTGACTCAGACCCTAAACTCTTAATCACTTTGCATTCCTGTTGATGTATTGACCATATTGTTATAGTTTTAACAGAATCTCAAAGTGTAACATGTGCTGACCTTGTGCTCATATTCCTCCGGCTTCCAGCTTTCTCTCTCTCTCTCTCTCTCTCTCTCTCTCTCTCTCTCTCTCTCTCTCTCTCTC
>NW_026068582.1:27480-30331 GCF_014885135.2 Alexandromys fortis
TTTCTCTCTCTCTCCAGTACCTCATTACGTAGCCCTGACTAACCTGGAGCTCACTACAATGAAGAGGGCAGTTGGGATCATAGACATCCTCCTGTCTCTGTCTCTGTGTGCTGGCTGGGCTTCAAGGTGTGCAGCACCTTTCTCAGCTTGTGTGGTGTTTATCATGAGATTAACATGCATCCATCACTAAACTGACTGTGTTTGTATCTTTAATCATGTTTTTCTCCTCATGACTTTTACAGATTTTACACACTGCTGATAAAGAATTTGCCCCACTCCCAACACTATAGGGAAAGAAGGGAGGGGAGGTCACTCACCTATTATATTCAGCTGGATGGGGTCACTCCTCTTGGAACTGACTGGATTGGAGACCTCACACTGATACTTCCCGGAATCCTTCCTCTTGACAGGGTCTATGCTGAGGTTGCTGTTGTTCAGAGACAGCTTCATCCTATCTGTGAACTCCAGACTCTGTCCATTGAAGAGCCAATGGATGGAGATCCCGCTGTCATTTGAGGAGCAGTTCAGGGACACAGAGTCCAGTTCTTTGACTGTGGTGTTGCTGATCTGGATGGAGGGTTTAGTCACTGGCTCTGTGGATAAATAGTGGAGGGGACAGCTGAGAATCCTTCATCCTCAGAGATCTCAGCCAGCTCACAGGGCCCACAGAATGACATGGATCACATGTTTGGATTCAAGATACAATCTGTAAAGAGAGAGCTGGATCTTCTGCCTACCCAGACCCCCACATTGACCCTTGACTCAGGGTATGTATGCAGGACCCACACTAAGAGACCCTTCAGTCCACATGTCCAAAAATCTCATGGAGGGAGAATGTTTTCCTTATTGACTGCTGTGCAAATTCTTGCTCACACTTTCTGTGAGTGTGAACAGTCAGGTCCCTCCATTATAAAACAGCCTTTTGTTCCTTTTTCATTAAATAATGTGTCAATGGGGTTCAGATGGTCCAGCTAATCATAAAAGTGTTGAAGCCTACACGTCAGGGCTGGGAGATATCCGAAAATGGAATTTTTATTTGAGCCAGGCAGTGGTAACACATGCCTTTAATCCAAGCACTCAGGAGGCAGAGGTAGGTAGACCTCTGTGAGTTTAATGCCAGTCTGGTCTACTGAGTGAGTTCCAGGCAGGCAGCAAAGTTACACAGTGAAACCCTGTCTCAAAAAAACAAAATAAATAAATATATAAAATAATTTCTGTTTGATGGTAAACTTATTCCTGATCATGGAGTACTAAATACCACAAAGAAGACATGAATGCCCATAGTGTTGACCACTGCCTGCCGCTCTAATCTTCCATAGAGGTTTTTTTTTTTTTTTTTTTTTTTTTTTTTTTTTTTTGAGAAACGGTCTCACTATGCAGCCCTGGCTAACCTAGACCTCACTACAAAGACCACAGTGGTTGGGAACTCATTGACATCCACCTGTCTCTACCTCTGGTATGCTGGCTGGGGTTGAAGCCATGGAGCACCTTGCTCAGCTTGTGTGGTGTTTATCAAGAGATTAACATGAATCCATCACTAACATGACTGTATTTGAAGCATTTTTTTTCTTTGGTTTTATGAGAAAGAGTTTATCTGTAACTTTGGAGTCTGTCCTGGAACTAACTCCTGTAGACCAAGTTGGCACAGATATCCACTTGTGTCTGCTTCCGGATTGCTGGGATTAAAGGCATGTGCCACTACCACCGGGCTGTATTTGAATCTTCATCTTCTTTTACTCCTGATGCCATTTACCCATTTTGGAAACTGCTAATGAAGAATTTGCCCTACCCTCAACACTATGGGGTAAGAAGGGAGGGGAGATCACTCACCTATTATGTCCAGCTGGATAGGGTCACTCCTCTTAGAACTGACTGGATTGGAGACCTCACACTGATACTTCCCGGAATCCTCCCTCCTGACAGGGTCTATGCTGAGGGTGCTGTTATCCAGGGACAGCTTCATTCTATCTGTGAACACCAGACTCTGGCCATTGAAGAGCCAATGGATGGAGATCCCAGTGTAATTTGAGGAGCAGTTCAGGGACACAGAGACCAGTTCTTTGACTGTGGTGTTGCAGACATGAATGGAGGGTGTAGTCACTGGCTCTGTGGATAAACAGTGGAAGGAACCAGGTGAGAGTCATTTACTCTCAGAGATCTCAGCCAGCTCACAGGGCCCACAGAATGACATGGCCCTCTGGAAGATCTCATGTTTGGGTTCAAGATACAATCTGTAAAGAGAGAGCTGAATCTTCCTCCTACCCAGACCACCCACAGTGATCTTCAAGTCAGGGTATATGTGCATGTTCCACACTAGGATTCCCTTCAGCCCACATGTCCAAAAATCTCATGGAGGGAGAATGTTTCTCCATTTATTTTTGTGCAAATTCTTGCTCACACTTTCTATGAGTTTAAAGAGTCATTATGAAGCAGAATTCTGTTACTTTTTCATTAAATAATGTGTCATGGGGTCCGATGGACCAGCCTATCTTAAAGGTGTTAAAGTCTACACCTCATGGATGGGAGAAATCCCCAAAAGGAATTTTTATTTGAGTCGGGCAGTGGTAACACATGCCTTTAATCCAAGCACTCAGGATGCCGAGGTAGGTAGACCTCTGTGAGTTTAATGCAGTCTGGTCTACTGAGTGAGTTCCAGGCAGGCACCAAAGTTAAATAATGAAATCCTGTCTCAAAAGTACAAAATACATAAATAAATAAAATTATTTGTTTGATGGTAAACTTATTCCTGATCATAGAGTACTAAATACCACAAAGAAGACATGAATGCCCACAGTGTTGACCACAGCTTGCTGAATTAATCCTCCATACTGTTTGTTTTTTTTTTTTTTTT
>NW_026068582.1:36530-38574 GCF_014885135.2 Alexandromys fortis
TGGAAGATCGCATGTTTGGGTTCAAGATACAACCTGTAAAGAGATAGCTGAACCTTCCTCCTATCCAGACCACCCACAGTGACGCTTGCCCCAGGGTATGTGTGCAGGATCCACACTAGGAGTCCCTTTAGCCCACATGTCTACAAATCTCATGGTCAGAGTTACACAGAGAAACCCTGTCTCCAAAAACCAAAATAAATAGATAAATAAAAAGAATTTCTATTTGAAGCTAAAGTTATTTCCTGCTATATGGAGATGGGATAAATACAACAGAGAAGACATATGTGGCCACAGTGTTTTCCACAGCCTGCATCTCTAATCCTCCTTACTGATTTTTTTTTTTTTGAGAGAAGGTCTCACTATGCAGCCAAGGATATCATGTAGCTCGCTACAAAGACCATGGAGATTTTGAACTCAGAGACTTGTCCCCTTGTCTCTGCCTCTGGTTTGCAGCCTGATGTTCAAAGTGTTCAGCACCATTCTCAGTTTGTTTTGTTTTCATTAAGAGATTAACATGCATTTATCACTAAGATAATTACTGTATATGAATCTTTTTTTTTATTTTATGAGAAAGGGTTTCTCTGTAGCTTTGGCTTTGGTGCCAGTCTTGGAACAAGCTCTTGTAGACCAGGTTGGCCGCAAACACAGAGATATCTGATGCCTCTACCTCCTGAATGCTGGGATTAAAGGCATGTGCCACTACCACCGGGCTGTATTTGAATCTTCATCTTGTTTTTCTCCTGGTGACATTTACCCATTTTGGACACTTCTGAAAAAAAGTTTGCCCCACCCCCAACACTATGGGGTAAGAAGGGAGGAGAGGTCACTCACCTATTATGTCCAGCTGGATGGGGTCACTCCTCTCAGAACTGACTGGATTGGAGACCTCACACTGATACTTCCCGGAATCCTCCCTCCTGACAGGGTCTATGCTGAGGGTGCTGTTGTCCAGGGACAGCTTCATTCTATCTGTGAGCTCCAGACTCTGGCCATTGAAGAGCCAATGGATGGAGATCCCAGTGTCGTTTGAGGAGCAGTTCAGGGACACAGAGTCCAGTTCTTTGATTGTGGTGTTGCCAACGTGAATGGAGGGTGTAGTCACTGGCTCTGTGGATAAAGAGTAGAGAAGACAGTTGAGAGTCATTTACCCTCAGAGATCTCAGCCAGCTCACAGGGCCCACAGAATGATATGGCCCTGTGGAAGATCACATGTTTGGGCTTAAGATACAACCTGTAAAGAGAGAGCTGAATCTTCCTCCTACCCAGACTGCCCACAGTGATCTTCGACTCAGGGTATGTGTTCATGCTCGACAGTAGGATTCCCTTCACCCCCATGTCCACAAATCTCATGGAGGGAGAATGTTTTCCCCAATGATTTTTGTGCAAATTCTTGCTCAGACTTTCTGTGAGTGTGAACAGTCAGGTTCCTCCATTATGAAATAGAATTCTGTTTCTATTTCATTAAATAATGTGTCATGGGGTTCAGATGGCCAAGCTAATCTTAAAGGTGTTGAAGTCTACACCTACACGTCAGGGCTGGGAGAAACCACAACCAAGGAGTTTCTCTTTGAGCTGGGCAGTGGTAACACATGCCTTTAATCTAAGCAGTCAGGAGGCAGATATTGGTAGATCTCTGTGAGTTTAATGTCTGTCTGATCTACCAAGTGAGTTCCAGGCAGGCACCAAAGTTTTATAACGAAACCCTGTCTCAAAAAACCAAAATAAATAAGTAAATAAATAAAATAATTTCTGTTTGATGGTAAACTTATTCCTGATCATGGAGTACTAAATACCCCAAAGAAGACATGAATGGCCACAGTGTTGAACACTGCCTGCCGCTCTAATCCTCCACACTGATTTTTGTTTTATTTATTTATTTTAAGTGGTATGCAGCCCTGGCTAACCTAGACTTCACTACAAAGACCACGGTGGTTGGGAACTATTTGGCATCCACCTGTCTCTACCTATGTTGTGCTTGCTGGGGTTGAAGCCATACGGAACCATACTCAGTTTTTGTGTTGTTTAAAAAGAGATTAACATGAAT
>NW_026068583.1:0-4098 GCF_014885135.2 Alexandromys fortis
CCTTCAGCCAATAGCCTTTAAGATACCAGCCCACTTGGGCATGTACTCTTTTGCTTTAAAAACCAGCATTAGCCCTGCTCTCCCTCTCTCTTGCTTCAGACTCTGCTTCAGGCTACTAGACTCCTTTCCTGGTCGTGCAGAGGGCTGTTGTCTAGGATGGTGATCTGTAAGTTTTCCCTTTAAATAAATAGTTCTCTTATTAATCATAATTCCAAACTGTTGTGGGATTGTTTTGTGACTTACACCTTCATCTGGTGCCCAATGTTTGGTTTTAGAAACACAGCCCACACCCCACACCCCACACCCATCCAGCTCAGGCGCCTGCCACCAGCTCGGCTTGGCATGAGCCCTCCCACAGGCACAGCCACAGTTCCATATAGAATCTTGAACAGTGGTTTTTCTTGCCTCAGTTCTTTATATTTTCTCTTTGCATGCCTCCAATTGGCCTGAAGTCCCCATGCACCCTATTGTTTGCCTCCTGGGCTCTGCGGGGCTGGACAGTCTGAGTGGTTTTTAAATCCTCCTTGCAGAGAGCAAGCAGTTGCCTAGTGCTACAACCCCTCGGGGCGACTCTGTCATGTGGAGGCATACGCGGCTTCTGGTTTGCTGTTCTCTACTCCTGGATTCTGGGTTTCTAGTTCTGTGTAATAACCCTCTTATAACCCTCTTATTAGTCATAATTCTAAAGAGGTGTGGGATTATTTTATGACTTATACCTTCACTTCGGGGGTGTGGCTGAGGGTAGAGAGACTGCTTCCACAGGTGAGATAAACCTTGAGAATCAAGGGGCTCAAAGTTCTCAGCTTCAGTAGGGCCCTTCCACACCTCCTCATCCCAAGTTATGGGATCCCATTTTAACCAATTAATACCCATTATTTTTTTAATATTTATTTATTACGTATACAATATTCTGTCTGTGTGTATGTCTGCAGGCCAGAAGAGGGCACCAGACCTCATTACAGATGGTTGTGAGCCACCATGTAGTTGCCAGGAATTGAACTCAGGACCTTTGGAAGAGCAGGCAATGCTCTTAACCACTGAGCCATCTCTCCAGCCCAGGAGGGTAATTTTAACATGAAGAGGCTTGAGCTGAGGCTCTGCACAGTCTAAGGCAGGAACTGTAGATGCTCCCTCTTCTCTGCTGTGAGGACCTGGCCAGTTCCCAGGATCGAGAATGGGGAGGGCTTTGTTTTAAATAAGACAGAGACCTGTCGATGCGCTTTGCATCCTTGACATCTGGCCAGTGTCTGGGAGTGGACCTGCGCACTGGACCAGGTGTTTGGACGACTGCCGATGACTGGGCAATGAGCCCCCTTTTGTTCATGAGGCTTAACAGCTTGCCAGGGAACACCTCTAGCTGCTGCTGTCTCAACCTGGGAAAGACCTGCAGTCAGATGAGTGTAAGCCTGTGCCCGTGATGGTGTGCTGTTGATATGTATTCCCATGTGGTTCCGGTGATGTGTGAGGCCTGTATGTGTGATGTTTACTGGGATGCGTATTCCCATGTTGCTCTGGTGATGTGAAAGCCTGTTCCTATGATGTTTACTGGGATGTGTATTCCCATGTGGTTCCAGTGATGTGTAAGTCTGTTCCCGTGATGTTACAGGGATGCGTATTCGCATGTGGTTCTGCTGCTGTACACAGAACACCTAGTGGTAAATTCCTGGGTGAAGCCCCCTCTCTTGGGGCCCCCCACTCTATCCCTTTTTTTCAATTAAGCATCCTTGTAGAATAAATCTCTCTCTTTACGAATTTCATGACGTACAGAAGTTCTTTCTCACAAATTGAATCAAAAATAAAAGTCTGTGCCAGAAAAGCGGCTAAAATTATTTGCCCCTATACTCCCTGAAAGAAAACAAGATGTCTTCTTCCCACTGGTGGAAAAGGATGTGATGCTCCACCTGTGGGCAGCTCAGCCAGCCATGGGTCCCTTTCAGCCTTACCCTCCGTGGGCTCAGACCCAGTACAGTGTTTTTTCTTCAGTAGGTTGAACTTTACCCTAGACTCTGATGCTTCTCTTTCATATTAATAAAGTGAGAGCCTGGAAGACCTGAAGTAAGAATGAAGATGGGGTCAGGGACATCACTAACTGCAGGAACTCTCTGGATGTTGGGGATGTCATGGTCTGTCACAAGTCACTGTTTAAGTGACTAAAATTTTTCTTGTTCAGCAGCAATTAAAAACTAACGCATGGTTCAAGTGCACAGATGAGCACACACAGTGTCTTCTGCCTGAAATGAGGCTGTGATACACTGTGCACAGTAGGTCTATAGAATAAAATATTTTTGTATTTTTTATTTTATGCTACTTTGCAAATTACCATTTGATCACAATCAATTTCAGTCATGAGTCCCTGTCCTGCTCCAGCTCTGGCTCCTTTGGCTGAATTACAATGTTGACTCAACAGCGCTATGCCCTCAGCGCCTGGGACTCACACTCTAAATGGGTAGGAGAGGGAGAGGGACATGCTAGAGCATTTTTAAAATTTTAATTTTGTGTTTATTAGATTGTATACTTTAAGCTTATGAGTATGCAGGTGCACCAGGCACTGGATCCCCTGGAACTTGAGTCATTGATGGTTGTGAAGGACCACGTGGGTGCTGGGAACTGAACCTGGATCCTATGGGAAAGCAACCGGTGCTCCTTACCTTGAGCCACCTCTCCAGCCCCTATTGCAGCTTTTACAGAATGAAACCACACAGCCTGGCTCTCAGCAAGATGGCTGATAAGATGGCTGACCACGGAGAGAAACTAGATGCAAAGGAAGAGACAGTGTTAGTGCAGAGCTCTGGAGTGAGGGTGCTGGGCACTGCTGGGGTGAGGCCTGAGGTAGAAGGCAGAGGACTGAGCAGGAGGAGACAGAAGCAAAGGGGGAAACCCTAGTGCAGTGGGGTCTTTGTTTTTAGGGTCTTTGTCTACAGATCATAGTGGACACATCTGCAGAACCCTGCAGGGCATCTGACATCCCACACTGAATACTGTGGGAGTTTAAATGAGAATGGCCACACAGGCTCAGAGGTTTGGATACTTCAGCTCCAGCTGATGGAACTGTTTGGGAAAGATCAGGAGGTGTGGCCATGTTGGAGGAGGTGTGTCACTGGGGCCAGGCATGGAGGTTTTAGTGACTCCCACTGTTCCCAGTATCTCTGACACTTACCTGTGGATCACTACGTGAGCTCTCAGCTGTTCCTGCCACCACACCTTCCTCTGCCCTCATGGACTCAAACCCTCTGAAAACTTAAACCCAAATCAACAAGTCCTTTTATAAGTTGCTGGGATCACAGTGTCTTTTCACAGCCATAGAAAAGTAACTAAAGACACAGCCTCTAATCCCAGGACTAGGGATGCAAAGGCAGGTGGGTTTCTGTGAGATCAAGGACAGACAGAGCTGTGGAGACAGACCTTGTCTCAAAACAAAACAAAAACCAGGAGAAACCTGAATGCCAGACTCACTTCACCCTCTCCCCACCTTCCTCTTCCTTCTTCTCTCCAGTAGTCAAACACTGGATCTTCTAGAAGAAAAGTCACTTCCAGGAACACAATAACATCAACAAGCCAGTTGCTATGCAGCGCACAGATGCTTCTCTTTAAAGCAGAGGTGCTGGCCTGCAAGCACCACACAGACTCCCACAGAGATCAGACTCCTGTGTTCACCTGCAGTGTGCAGCTCACACTGCCAAGCTGATGCTCAGGATCTCACCTGTAAACAGAGACTTTGCCTCGTCACTCAGGATCGTGTCTTCACAGCCTGGTGCTTCCACTCAGACTCCTAGTGTTTCTTCCCAGATGATCATCTGTGGCTCCAGGTGCTTGTGTTTTACACAGATCTTCATTCCATAGTCGTGAGACTGTCCGTGTGGACCTGGGTCCTTGTCTCAGCACAGTAGACCCCTTCTCCATGGGAAGAGACCCTTGTGGAGACCAAATACATCAGAACACTGACCCTGTCTACACTCCACGTTTCCCTGTGTGCACACACTTCCATGGTGCAGTTGCTTTAGTGAATAAACCACAGAGAGGAACTAGAACTAATAATAAAGAGAATAATGATGACCGTGTGGTAGAAGATACATAACCTCTCTCTCTCTCTCTCTCTCT
>NW_026068583.1:6109-8669 GCF_014885135.2 Alexandromys fortis
TCTCCCTAGACAGTTCCACATCTGTCTCAGGAAGGAGGAGAGAGGATCCCGACATACCAACAGTGGCTCCTTCAGTCTGGAGCCTCTGTCAGCTGCAGCCATGGCCTCTCCTAGGCCGGGTTCTGTGTCCACACCCAGTGTGTGGACTCTGACTCCTGTCATCTGAGTGTGTCAGCCCTTCAACACCAGGACAGAGCAGTATCTTACCTGATGGGAGACTGGGCTCCATGCCTAGGCTGGTTCCCCGGTGTCTAGAACTTTTCAAAGAATAAATTCTCTTAGATGCCTGTGTGAGGTTCACATGCCTGCCACACCCCAATTCTATCTTTTCCTAGAATGGTCAAGTGGGAACTTATGGGGTGCCTTAGACAAATACTAAATTGTAGGGTTTTTTTTTCTTTTCTTTCTTGCTTTTTTTGAAGTTGTCATTTTGCTTTTAGTGAGTTTCTCTTCCTCACTGGGGAGGTCTTGATTCTCTGTCCCCTTTTATTATCATGTGTATCAGACTCCACAGGTGCCATTCGGGACTGACACTCTGGATAATGAGACAAGTTAAGATAGGGTTCCCTTTAGAAGAGAAAAATTACTGTGAATTTAGACTATTTTCTGCCAGAATTAACGGTCCAGAGCCCCCTGCTCTCCTTCAGCCCCAACAAGTTACAGTGTTGCCATTGTGAATTAGGAACTGAACTTCCTCAGAGACAGGGTCTTCTGCAACTCCAGAACTGGAGTGACAGGAAAGATCCACACACCCTGTGAGCACTGCTGTGTCCCAGTGTGCTGCACTGGGCTCCACAGCACACTTCAGGGATCCTGGGTGACAATACCTGGTATCTTGTCCCCCAGAGGCAAAGGTTAGGAAGTCATTTTCTCTGGATGAGTTTCACAGGTTCACAACAATTGTTCCACACAGTTTGGTGATGGCTGTTCACTTGGATTCACAGTTAAACTGGTCAGCAAGGTGGACACAGTGTTTGTTCCCCAATGGTGGCAGCAGGAGTTGGTGGCGCCCTTCATGTAGCCCGATCATCTTAATTTCTTATTCCTGTAGGAGTTTAATCACAAAATAAATCGATTATTTTCCATTCCTTCATCCTTTTTCTACCTCACTTATTCTATTGAAAGTCACATAAGATCATGTTGACCTGCTGGCTTATATAGATTCCCTCTTAGTTTCTGGGTCCCTCAGGAAACTGTGCAGTTCTGTGATGAGGGGACCAGCTCTACCTGCAGGTCACTAGTGTGACGACAGAAGTGTTCAAATAGTGACATAGTTCAGTGTTATCATTGATTTAACTTTGTCTTTACAGATTTCAGTTTATCTTGTTAATTGTGGGATTTCTTAAATCTTCCACACAGATCCCCCAAAGACACATGTGACCCATCATCCTGGACCTAATGGTGATGTCACCCTGAGGTGCTGGGCCCTGGGCTTCTACCCTGCTGACATCACCCTGACCTGGCAGAGGGAGGAGGAGGAACAGACTCAGGACATGGAGCTGGTGGAGACCAGACCTTCTGGAGATGGAACCTTCCAGAAGTGGGCATCTCTGGTGGTGCCTTCTGGGGAGGAGCACAAATACACATGCCATGTATACCATGAGGGGCTGCCTGAGCCCCTCACTCTGAGATGGGGTAAGGAGGGAGAGGGTGCAGAGCTGGGGTCAGGGAAAGCTGAGGCCTTCTGCGGACCCTGAGCAGGGTCAGGGGTGAGAGCTGGAGTCATGACCCTCACCTTCCCTTCCTGTCCTTCCCTTCCCAGAGCCTCCTCAGTTCCCCATCATGGCAGTCATTGCTGTTCTGGTTCTCCTTGGAGCTGTGACCATTGGAGCTGTGGTGGCTGTTGTGAGGAAGAGGAGGAGAAACACAGGTAGGAAAGGGCAGGGTCTGAGTTCTCTCTCGTCCCTTTTAGAAGAATCTCTGCTTCATTAATGGGAAACACATCAACACCCCTCATTGCTCCTGTCTCTAAGCTGGGTCTGCTGTCAGTTCTGGTAGCTTCCTAGGGTCGGGGACTTCCCTGGTCTCTCACAGCTTTTCTTCTCACAGGTGGAAAAGGAGGCAACTATGCTCCAGCTTCAGGTAAGAGTGGTGGGCAGGATTGTCCCTGAGGCCTGTGGGGTGAAGCTGGTGTATTTGGGGAGCTCTGGTAACACATAATAGCTCCTCCAGCAACTCTTCTAGTGGCCAAATTTTTACCTTCCCATGAATACATATATTTTTACCCTAGACACGGACAGTGACAAGAGCTCTGATGTGTCTCTCCAAAACTGTAAAGGTGAAACTCTTGGGACTGATCTGGGGAGGAACAAATTGTACATGATTGGATTTCAGAACTCCCAGAATCAAGTTTAAGTGAGTGGAGGGTTGTTGGGATGTTGTCCTCACTGTGATTGTTCATGACTCCTGTTCTGTAGCGTGAAGACAGCTGCCTGGTGTGGATGGAGTGACAGACGATGTGTTCAGGTCTCTCCTGTGACATCCAGAGCCCCTCAGTTCACTCTCAGCAATAGTGTCTGATGTTCCCTGTTATCCCATGGGCTCAATGTGAAGAACTGGG
>NW_026068583.1:10975-20455 GCF_014885135.2 Alexandromys fortis
TCTCCCTAGACAGTTCCACATCTGTCTCAGGAAGGAGGAGAGAGGATCCCGACATACCAACAGTGGCTCCTTCAGTCTGGAGCCTCTGTCAGCTGCAGCCATGGCCTCTCCTAGGCCGGGTTCTGTGTCCACACCCAGTGTGTGGACTCTGACTCCTGTCATCTGAGTGTGTCAGCCCTTCAACACCAGGACAGAGCAGTATCTTACCTGATGGGAGACTGGGCTCCATGCCTAGGCTGGTTCCCCGGTGTCTAGAACTTTTCAAAGAATAAATTCTCTTAGATGCCTGTGTGAGGTTCACATGCCTGCCACACCCCAATTCTATCTTTTCCTAGAATGGTCAAGTGGGAACTTATGGGGTGCCTTAGACAAATACTAAATTGTAGGGTTTTTTTTTCTTTTCTTTCTTGCTTTTTTTGAAGTTGTCATTTTGCTTTTAGTGAGTTTCTCTTCCTCACTGGGGAGGTCTTGATTCTCTGTCCCCTTTTATTATCATGTGTATCAGACTCCACAGGTGCCATTCGGGACTGACACTCTGGATAATGAGACAAGTTAAGATAGGGTTCCCTTTAGAAGAGAAAAATTACTGTGAATTTAGACTATTTTCTGCCAGAATTAACGGTCCAGAGCCCCCTGCTCTCCTTCAGCCCCAACAAGTTACAGTGTTGCCATTGTGAATTAGGAACTGAACTTCCTCAGAGACAGGGTCTTCTGCAACTCCAGAACTGGAGTGACAGGGAAGATCCACACACCCTGTGAGCACTGCTGTGTCCCAGTGTGCTGCACTGGGCTCCACAGCACACTTCAGGGATCCTGGGTGACAATACCTGGTATCTTGTCCCCCAGAGGCAAAGGTTAGGAAGTCATTTTCTCTGGATGAGTTTCACAGGTTCACAACAATTGTTCCACACAGTTTGGTGATGGCTGTTCACTTGGATTCACAGTTAAACTGGTCAGCAAGGTGGACACAGTGTTTGTTCCCCAATGGTGACAGCAGGAGTTGGTGGCGCCCTTCATGTAGCCCGATCATCTTAATTTCTTATTCCTGTAGGAGTTTAATCACAAAATAAATCGATTATTTTCCATTCCTTCATCCTTTTTCTACCTCACTTATTCTATTGAAAGTCACATAAGATCATGTTGACCTGCTGGCTTATATAGATTACCTCTTAGTTTCTGGGTCCCTCAGGAAACTGTGCAGTTCTGTGATGAGGGGACCAGCTCTACCTGCAGGTCACTAGTGTGACGACAGAAGTGTTCAAATAGTGACATAGTTCAGTGTTATCATTGATTTAACTTTGTATTTGGAGATTTCAGTTTTTCTTGTTAATTGTGGGGTTTCTTAAATCTTCCACATAGATCCCCCAAAGGCACATGTGACCCATCATCCTGGACCTAAAGGTGACGTCACCCTGAGGTGCTGGGCCCGGGGCTTCTACCCTGCTGACATCACCCTGAGCTGGAGGAGGGAGGAGGAGGAACAGACTCAGGACATGGAGCTGGTGGAGACCAGACCTTCTGGGGATGGAAGCTTCCAGAAGTGGGCATCTCTGGTGGTGCCTTCTGGGGAGGAGCACAAATACACATGCCATGTGCACCATGAGGGGCTGCCTGAGCCCCTCACTCTGAGATGGGGTAAGGAGGGAGAGGGTGCAGAGCTGGGATCAGGGAAAGCTGGAGCCTTCTACAGACCATGAGCAGGGTCAGGGATGAGAGCTGGGGTCATGACCCTCACCTTCCCTTCCTGTCCATCCCTTCCCAGAGCCTCCTCAGTTCCCCATCATGGCAGTCATTGCTGGTCTGGTTCTTCTTGGAGCTGTGGTCATTGGAGCTGTGGTAGCTGTTGTGAGGAAGAGGAGGAGAAACACAGGTAGGAAAGAGCAGGGTCTGAGTTCTCTCTCGTCCCTTTTAGAAGAATCTCTGCTTCTTTAATGGGAAACACATCCACATCCCTCATTGCTCCCGTCTCTAACCTGGGTCTGCTGTCAGTTCTGGTAGCTTCCTAGGGTCGGGGACTTCCCTGGTCTCTCACAGCTTTTCTTCTCACAGGTGGAAAAGGAGGCAACTATGCTCCAGCTTCAGGTAAGAGTGGTGGGCAGGATTGTCCCTGAGGCCTGTGGGGTGAAGCTGATGTATTTGGGGAGCTCTGGTAACACATAATAGCTCCTCCAGCAACTCTTCTAGTGGCCAAATTTTTACCTTCCCATGAATACATATATTTTTACCCTAGACACGGACAGTGACAAGAGCTCTGATGTGTCTCTCCAAAACTGTAAAGGTGAAACTCTTGGGACTGATCTGGGGAGGAACAAATTGTACATGATTGGATTTCAGAACTCCCAGAATCAAGTTTAAGTGAGTGGAGGGTTGTTGGGATGTTGTCCTCACTGTGATTGTTCATGACTCCTGTTCTGTAGCGTGAAGACAGCTGCCTGGTGTGGATGGAGTGACAGACGATGTGTTCAGGTCTCTCCTGTGACATCCAGAGCCCCTCAGTTCACTCTCAGCAATAGTGTCTGATGTTCCCTGTGATCCCATGGGCTCAATGTGAAGAACTGGGAGCCCAGCCCACTCGTGCACACCTGACCTTGTCCCTGCACTGCCCTGTTTCCTTCCACAGCAAACCTTCCTGTTCCTGCAGACAGGAGGGGACATCTCCATCCTGTCTCCTCCATGCTGCCCTGAGCTTCAGCCCTGACTTCCCCACTGAAAATGAGAATCTGAATGTGAACTTGATTGATTATATCTTTGATCTGACAGGTTGTTTGGCAGCTAAATTAAAGCATTGAGCTAGAGGTTATGGAGGAAATAAATGGCAACATGGAGAACCTCCCAGAATCTGTGTTCACTATGCTGTGTGCATCTGGTGGGACAGGATGAGGCTGTGGGAGCTGAGTGAGAACAGGGCTGTGCCTAGACGGAGCTCAGTCCATTGTTGGCCATAACAAGGTCACTTGTCAAATCTGTCCCCTCCTGGCTCAGTTCTCTTGGCAACTTAGAACCTCATGCTGACATTTGTGATCACAGGGATACTGGGATGGCCAGAGCCTCGTCCTGTCCCCAGGATTATGGGCCACCAGGGCTGCTGTGACAGTCAGGGCTGCTGTCCTGGCTATGACTCTTTCCCCTGTCTTCTCTGTTAAATTCTTGTCTCTTTAGTTAGTATGGAGGACCAGGCCTGTTCTTGCTCCTGTGAGTGGTGTCTGCCTCATTATCCTGTGGGGTCCCTGAGTGACAGCAGTAAGAGCTGTTTTCCATCCTTGTCCTCTCAAGGCCCAACTAGGCCCCTGCACTCAGGAGACTGTGGGATGAGAACATGAGCTTCAGTCTCCTGAGCTCCTGCCTCCCTTCGGGACCCTTCCTGGAGGTTCTCTCCTTCTTTCCCATCTATCAGAATCTAACCTGGGTTGTAGGATGGGCAGAGTGGAGGGATCCACAGGGTCTCATCTCAAATCTATCCTGTGTTCTGCCCAAGTCCCCTCTCCCTCTCTACATCTGGGAATCCTGGGTGTTTCCTCAAGTGGAGACTGGTGTGGGATGTCTGTATTCTGTCAATCATGTTTTAATTAAATGCTGATTGGCCAGGCAGGAAGTATAGGTGGGAAAACCAGACAGGAAGTAGACGTGGAGCAAAGAGAACAGGAGTATTCTGGGAAGGAGGAAGCTCCCTCATACATTCCTGCCCAGACTACCAAAGAAGCAGGATGTGTCCTTCCTTGTGGCTAACATAGATAAGAATAATGGATTAATATAAGCTACAAGAGCTAATAAGTAGCCTGAGCTAATGGGTCAATTGGTTTATAATTAATGCAGACTCTCTATGTGCTTTTCTCTGGGATTAAATGGCTGGGGGACTGGGTGGGACACAAACCCCAACAAGCAGGCCCTCATGTTACAGAATACTGCCCACATGTTACAGAACAGCCTGAGTCTACTTAGATTTGTGTTTATTAAAAAAACATGATTCAGATAAGGACAGGACTGAGTCAGCAACCTAGGCCAGAGCAGGTCTGAGGCAGCAATCTCCAAAAGAGCAGGACTGAGCCAGCGACCTGGGTCAGAGCAGGCCTGAGACAGTGAATTCCATGAGAGCAGGAGCAGATGCAGACCAGGGTCATTTGTGGAGGCTGGACTGAGGCAGCAACCTGGGCCAGAGCAGATCTGAGACAGCGAACTACAGGGGAGCAACCACTGACCAGTAGACCGGAGACTGAGACCTCTGCAGATCCAGACGTGAAATTGGGTCCTTCAGAAAATAGACCTGAGCAAGGGACCCTGTGCCTCTGGGTGTCATGAAAGGACTTCCGAGGAACGAGGCCAGAGCCAGGACCTCTGTGGGTCTGGGCATGAGTCAGGGACCTCGAGGAGTAAGCCTGAGCCCGGGACCCCAAGGAGTAGATCAGAGCCAGAGTCCTTTAAAGGACCAACCCTGAAGCCATGGACTTCTGCAGGAATGGATCCAGACCAGGGACCTTTAAAAAACAGGTCTGAGCTGACAACCTAGGCTAGAGCAGGCCAGAGACAGAAAACTCCAATTCGAAGACCCAGATATTAATCTGTAGTAGGAGCTGTGGGCCGCTTCCCGCCGCCCAGCTCCCGCACGGCTAGCTTTACCCAAAATAATTACACAAAATGTATTCTTTTAAACACTGCCTGGCCCATTAGTACTAGCCTCTTATTGGCTAACTCTCACGTCTTGATTAACACATATTTAGTAATCTGTGTAGCCCCATGAGGTGGCTTACCAGAAAAGATCTTAACCTGTGTCTGTCTCGGACAAGAGAATCATGGTGACTGCCTGAATCTGCTTCTTTCTCCCAGCATTCTTTTCTGTCTACTCCACCCACCTAAGGGCTGGCCTATCAAAGGCCAAGCACTTTCTTTATTAATTAACCAATGAAAGCAACAGATAGACGACACTCCCTCATCATTAATCCACAAGCATTCAAACACCTGATTTTTGACAAAGATGCAAAAAAATAATCAACTGGAAAAAAAAACATACTTAGCAAATGGTGCTGGCATAATTAAATATCAACTTGTGGAAGAATGAAAATAGGTCCATGTCTATCACTATGCACAAAACTCAAATTCAAATGGATCAAAGACCTCACCATAAAGCCAGCCACACTGAACCTTATAGAAGACAAAGTGGGAAGTATATCTGAACGCATTGGCACAGGAGACAACTTCCTAACTAGAACCCCAGTAGCAAAGGCACTGAGAGAAGCAATTAATAAATGGGAAATCCTGAAACTGAAAAGATTCTGTAAAGCTAAGGACATGGTCAACAAGACGAAATGACAGCCTACAGAATGGGAAAAGATCTTCACCAACCCCACATCAGACAGAGGTCTGATTTCTAAAAGATACAAAGAACTCAAGAAATTGGTCATCAAAAGAATAAATATTCCAATAAAAAATGGAGTACAGACCTAAACAGAGAACTCTCAATAGAGGAATCTAAAATGTCTGAAAGACACTTAAGGAAATGCTCAACATCTTCAACTTAGTTGAAGTATAGTTGCATCCTTAGAGAAATGAAAATCAAAACAACTCTGAGATTTCATCTTACAATTATAAAAATGGCCAAGATCAAAAACACTGATGACAACTTATGCTGGAGAGAACGTTGGGTAAAGGGGACACTCCTGCATTGCTAGTGGGAAATCAAGCTGGTACAGCCTTTTTAGATGGCATTATGGTGATTTCTCAGAAATTTAGGAAGCAACCTTTCTCGAAACCCAGTAATACCACCTTTGGGTATATATCCAAAGGATGCTCAACCGTGCCACAAGGACATGTGCTCAACTATGTTCTTAACAGCATTTGTTGTCATAACCAGAACCAAGAAATAACCTAAATGCTCCTTGACCGAAGAATGGATAAGGAAAACATGGTACATTTACACAACGGAGTACTACACAGCAGA
This sequence comes from Alexandromys fortis, assembly GCF_014885135.2. Taxonomy (NCBI): domain Eukaryota; kingdom Metazoa; phylum Chordata; class Mammalia; order Rodentia; family Cricetidae; genus Alexandromys; species Alexandromys fortis. The sequence goes on from NW_026068583.1 coordinate 16,908, forward strand.
AAAAATAACGCATCTTGAATTTTGAAGGAAAATGGGTGGAGCTAGAAAACATTATTTTGAGTGAGGTAACCCAGACCCAGAAAGACAATTATCACATGTACTCACTCATAAGTGGTTTGTAAACATAAAGCAAAGAAATCAGCCCACAGATCACAATCCCAGAGAACCTAGACAACAGTGAGAACCCTAAGAGAGACTCACATAGATCTCATCTACATGAGAAGTAGAAAAAGACAAGATGTCCTGAGTAAATTAGATGCATGGGGACCTTGGGCAAGAGGTGAAGGTTAGGGGAGAGGCAGGGAGGGGAGCAGAGAAAAATGTAGAGCTCAATAAAAATCAATTAAAAAAACATGGACTGAAGAGATGACTCAGGGCTTGAGAGCACTTGCTGCTCTTACAGAGGACCCAGGTCCAGATCCCAGCACCCACATGATGGCTCATAACCATCCATAATTCCTGTTATGACCAGGGAGGTGAGCGTGTACCCAGCTGATCATGGATGGATGTTTTCCTTAGCTGTCACTGTCTCAGTCTGGAGTGGGGGAAATCCAGTCCTCATGCAGGGGGCACTACTATGTGAATTGTGTATGTAAATTTTCCTATTATTAATACAACTCGGGAGTCAGATATTGGGGTAAAAGCCTGATAGATCGAGAAAGGAGTGGAGAAGCAACCAGCTGACCCTGTCTCTTCGTGCTTCCCACATTGAAGAGGCCCATGAATCTTTCCAGGCCCACCCTTCTCTTTCCTCTGCCTCTATCATATTGTATCTTGGGTCCCCCACAATGTCATGGCTAACTCAACACAGCTAATTGTTGACTCCACCCCCTGACTCAAGGATAACTTTATTAACAGTCTTGAGTTTCACAGTACAATCAACTATCCCTCTAGATTTCCCCCTTGTCTACATAAAAAGGAAAAGTTTTAACTCTAACATGGTGAAGCTATGTACAATAAGAACAATTATCAGGTAGGAATTACACTTACATGCAGCAGTAGAGGGCGCTGGAGATGCACACCTTTAGTTCCAGCAGTAGAGGGCGCTGGAGATGCACACCTTTAGTCCCAGCAGTAGAGGGCGCTGGAGATGCACACCCTTAATGTCAGCACTCAGGAGACAGAGGCAGGCTGATCTCTGTGAGATCAAGGGCAGCCTGGTCTACATTGTTAGTTCCAGGACAGGCTCCAACATTACAGAAAAAAAATTTCTCAAAAAAAAAAAAAAATCTACAATGTTCAATCCATTTGTATTTGACAAATTGGTAGAAATTATTCTATTATCTATCATATCTTAGTGAATTCAATGCTTTAAACCTAAAGCCCTTTCCAACGTAACTTCTATTACTATCCTAAAACTACCGTTTTAGACCTGAGACATTTCTAGGATAAACATCTCAAGCTTTTATGTCTCTCATCCCTCTAAACCTTACATCTCTCTATAAGTTTCTTTTCTGAATTTTGTAGAAAAATAAAATGGTGAGACTATCTAATTTTCAACCACATCAGAGACCTGAGAAGGATAAATATTACCTAAATGTTTAGGAAATGTTCAGGAAGTGTAGCACAAACAACTTTCTTTTTGGGGGGTTTCGAGACAGGGTTTCTCAGTGTAATAGCACTGTCTGTCCTGGAACTCCTTTTCTATACCAGCCTGGCCTTGAACTCACAGACATCCCCCTGCCTCTACCCCTTGAGTGCTGGAAATAGAGACATGTGTCACCACTGCCTGGCTTCAAACTACTTTAAAAACTATAGTAATGATAGAGCCAACTGGCTGCCTAGACAATCACCCAAGGTTTCTTCGCAATGTTGTGACACTTAGCTTTGGCCTACAAACCTGTCATATCCTGTTTTAGGAAAGTTCAGCGGTCTCCTGCTTCTCCAGTTTGCTCATCTTACTGTCAGCAGTTGAGGCAAGGGCAGTTTCTTGCCAGTGGTTAGCTTTTCCACATAGAGAGCAAAGTCCATATAAATTTCCCCAGTGCCCATCATCTTCTCTGAAGGAAATTTGTGCTTTCCGGAGCAGATGTGTCTCACTCTCATGAAAAGCCTCATGTTATTAAAACATCTGAAATCCAAAGTCTACACCTCTCTGAAGTGTTTGAAGACTATCTATCTATGACTATCTGTCTGTTCAACCTTGAAAACACACCTAACATGACTACAAGTTTGACTGTTATGGTGACTAACTACTAACCTGCATTTCTTAATTATCCTAAATATTTATAATAATAGCTTTCAAGGACTAGGACTTTGCATTACATTTTTAAATGAGCTGTAGTTGCAATACCTTAAACAAGAGTAAAAAAATATATGCAGTGTGTTATAACAAAAATAACAAGTTTATTCTGTATGCACAAAACCATACCTAGGTAAAATATTTTAAGATAATAGTTCCTTTTCAGTTAAAAAGTAGATCCAGCAATCTACCCTTTTCCCATGACAAATAACAACTTGCAACTAACTCCCTAAGCGACAACGAACATCCATAACACATTGAATAACCAAAGGTCATCCACCCCATCTCTGGGGAATGTGGGCATCATGTTCCTAAAATTACTTCCTGTTGCCTGGAGGGAGGGCAATGGCATCTTTAGGGGGCCCTGAGAAACTTAAAATAAGAGTCAAGTCCTGGGGGATCAGCTGTATCATTTGTTGTCCAGTCTCAGTGTGATTGGAAAGTGCAGGGCTTATCTTAAGTCCTGGCTGCAAGAGTCTGGGAGGCTGGACCATCTCAGCTAACCACTTTGAAGTTGTCCTGAGTAGTTTGTAACTCAAAGCTGCACTTTGGGTGCTGTTTGTAAGCTCAGTGGTGTTACCACAATCCAGGCAGATTCATCATTGCAGGGCCCCATCATCTTCTTGAAGAACTCAAAGGTCACTGCTAGGAATGGTCACAGTTCACTGCAGTGAACCTAACTATTTGAAATGTCATATGTGTGAGGTCCACGTGTGACTCAGTTTCCATCTGGAGTCATTCTGACTTAAAGAAGTCATTTGAGTTCAAGCTCACCTGTTCTGTCTTTTCCAACATCCTTGAGGGCTGTGAAGAAGTTCTAATAAAGTCCCTGGGAAGAGCATTTCTGCCCATAAGAAAGCAGAAATTATCTATTAAGATTTGGACTGGTGTACGCCGGCTGAAGGCACTCCTCCTTCGTGATTGGCAGCTGCTTGCTACTAGCTGAATTCTTGTATAGAGATTATGCACCTGCTTGAGCTCCCTCCCAAGGACAGAGCAGGGAGGTGCCTAGCAGACTCTACTGCCCTTTGCACTGCCTTTTGCCTGTAATTCGTCTGTGTGCTGGCTGAGAAATAAACTTCGGGCTGTTTGGTGTTCACCTTCGGTCCTCCCAGTCTACCCTATGCTTCAGTCTTCATTCTCTTAATCTGCCATTTCCTGTAACCTTGCACACCCTCCCAGGGACCTCTTGCTGATTCCTGCCAGCACAGGCTCCAACACATATGCAGCAGATCTCTGGGGTTAAAGGACCACAGTCTGCTAAATACATTCGGGATACACAAACTTAGTTCCCAGTTACCTGCCT
>NW_026068583.1:24002-25013 GCF_014885135.2 Alexandromys fortis
GTGAACACCATGGGTTTCCAATAAAACTTTATTTGTGGATTACTGAAATTGGAATTTCATCTTTTCACATAGCATGTCTAGATCTCATCCAAATACTGTTGGACATTTGACATTAAATATAATCATGAGTTCACAGGCCACAGAGAAACAGTCAAATTCAATTTGTCTCACAGTTATTTTTCAAACTCTCACTTGAAGAAGCACAATTATTAATAAACTGACAACATAATAAAAAGGAAATTCTTTTAAAATTTATTTAGTTACATTTTATGTATGAGTGCTGTCTTAATTATGGCTTCTATTGATCTGATAAACACCATGACCCAAACACAAGCTGGGGAGGAAAGGGTTTACTAGGCTAACACTTCAGCATTGCTGTTCAGCACTGAAGGAGTCAGTACAGGAGCTCACACAGGGAAGGACCCCAGAGGCAGGAGCTGATGCAGAGGTCATGGAGGGAGCCGCTTCCTGACTCAGCCTGCTGTCTGAGAGAACCCAGGACCACCAGCCCAGGGCTGTCCCTAGCCGCTGTGGACCGGGTTCTCCCTCACTAATCACTATTGAGAATGTGCCTCACACCTGGATCTCATGGAAGCATTTTCTAAACTGAGGCTCCATCCTCTCTGAAGACTCTAGCTTATATCAACCTGACACACAAACCAGCCAGTGCTCTGACCCCTGTCAACCTGACACACAAACCATCCAGTGCTCTGACCCCTGTCAACCTGACACACAAACCATCCAGTGCTCTGACCCCTGTCAACCTGACACACAAACCAGCCAGTGCTCTGACCCCTTGTCAACCTGACACACAAACCATCCAGTGCTGCTGACCCCTGTCAACCTGACACACAAACCATCACTGTTCAGACACAACCCTCCCGTTCTCGCATGATCTCACATGGAAATCATAAATAATTTTAAAAGTCCAGTCTTTACAAATTCAAACATAATAAAAGTTCAGTCTCTTTAGAATATCCATTCTCTTTAAACATTCAAAATCTCTTTTAA
>NW_026068583.1:30883-31500 GCF_014885135.2 Alexandromys fortis
CGAGGTTCGGGAGGAGAGCGGGGACCGGACCCGGTTTCCCTTTCGGTTTAGAGTCCGCGGGTGGGCGGGGCCGCGGGCGTGGGTGACCGGGGCGGGGCCGCGGTGCGGCGCTGTTGCGCGGCTGACCTCTGGTGGGCGGGGCCGCGGGTGACCCCGGGGCCGAACAGGTGGGCGGAGCTGATCGCGGGGTCCCCGCAGGCTCTCACACCATCCAATGGATGTACGGCTGTGAGGTGGGGTCGGACGGGCGCCTCCTCCGCGGGTACGATCAGCACGCCTACGACGGCCGCGATTACATCGCCCTGAACGAGGACCTGACGACGTGGGCGGCGGCGGACATGGCGGCGCAGATCACCAAGCGGAAGTGGGAGCAGGCTGGGTCTGCAGAGAGACGGAAGGTCTACCTGGAGGACACGTGCGTGCAGTGGCTGCACAGATACCTGGAGAACGGGAAGGACACGCTGCTGCGCACAGGTGCGGGGCCGCGGGCTACTCCTCCCTCTGCCCTCGGGCTGGGCTCAGTCAAGAGGAAGAGGAAACCCTCACTGGGGTCATGCCCCTGTCTCTGAGGGCAGACAGGGCCCCTGGGTCTCCTGATCCAGCATGGCAGGGACTGC
>NW_026068584.1:0-751 GCF_014885135.2 Alexandromys fortis
TGAAGAGAGCGACACAGAACAAACTACAGAGAAGCTTCCATCCCTCTCTGCACCTCCAAGTGCTCTCCAGATTCTCCCCAAGCCCGTGGTGTCAGCACATTCCAGTAGTGCAAAGACGGAGAGCAGCAGCAGCAGGTTGGACTCAGATTCAGATTCAGACTCCGAGACAGACTCGGAGAGTGAGAGCAGCTCATGCCATAGCAAGGAGAGTGAGCCCCTAGAAATCCCTGCTCCAGAGCCCAAGACTCCGACAACAAAGTGGTTAACCAAAGTGAAGCAGCCACCAGTGCTCCTTGAGGCTCGGGGGAGCACTGAGTCTCCAAGTGGGTACCAGGAAAATAAGGGTGAAAACCGCAACACTGACCAGCTACATCCTGAGTCCAAAGGCTCTTCCCCCAAGAGTTCCAGCAAAGCCGTCCAAGATCCCACTGAAGGGCCCCAACCTGAGGAGAGGAGCTGCCAGAAATCCCCTGCCCAACAGGAGTCCCCACCTCAGCAAACTTTTGAAACCAAACAACCCAGAAAACCTGCCAAGGGCTCTGGCCAGGCAGAGCCCCAGGCCTGTTTGCAGGTGGAAAGTAAACCAGGACCCCTTCCTTCTGAATCAAAAAAACAGACTTCCAAAGACAAACCCAAGATGAAGGCAAAAGGCAGGGAGCCTAAGCCTGAAGCTGGCATGCCCAACCATCAGGCATCCGAACCCGCCCCTATGGAGAAAAGGAAGCACAAGGGTTCCCTGGCTCCCTCAAAG
>NW_026068584.1:4946-7600 GCF_014885135.2 Alexandromys fortis
CCAAAAATTTACCAAGCCACGTGGCCTACACAGACAAGAATAATGGCCTAATAAAAGGTATCAGAATTAATAAGAAGCCTGAGCTAATAGACTAACCAGTTTATAATTAATGTAGGCCTCTGTGTATTTACTTGGGACTAAACAGATGTGGGACCTGGTGGGACAGAAACCTCAGTCAAGTCAACAGACATTTCAAGCTAGTACTTTTCACTGTAACTTTTATTCCTGCTGACGAGTTTTCATAATGCCAAGACGTGCTGTGCATGCTAACACAGGAAAGGAGAAAAGTAGTCATCAGTCTTGCCCAATTCTCAACACTACGAGCTGCTCTGGCGCCATAGTGGCATGGTTATTGTGGAACAACCAACCGTTTTCTGATTGAATTTACGTCCTGCTCAACAAGATGAAATCCATATCTGGCACCAGTGTCACACCAAGAACCTGTGTTTAGTCAGGTCATAGACAAAGAATAAGAGATCATGAGATACTTAGCTCTAATTGGGACATCTCATACCTCAATTCCTCCTCCCAAGGCTCTGGAATCATTTTTAAAGAGCGGGTAGATGGATAAAAAGAAATAGTGTCTTCCTGATACAGCAAGGTAGTTGCAAGTATAAGCCACAGCAATGTTAGCAGCACAAGCCCTGTGAAAGAGTTCTGTAATTGGCTACCCAGTACCAGGAGTCATCCCTGAAAACGTTATATACACACAACCCTGAGTGGACCCAGCAGGCTGTGTTTATATGTTTGGATATATAATATGCATTAATGTGTAACAAGAAAAATTAGAAAAAAGGAGGTCATGAATTTAAGAAGGAGTAATGAAGGGACACTCAGGAGGGATTGAAGGAAAGGAAGATTTTATGATTATGTTTTAATTCAAGAAATAAGAATTAAAAGTGAAAAGAGTGTTGCCCCTAGTAGGTTGACCCCTAGTAAGTTGACTACACTTCAGTGGAAGGTCACACATGCATGCATATATGAGAAGCACAAATTGGACCTGGTAGGTAAAGTACAAAGAGGATACAAAGTTGTACCTGTAGGGAAAGGAGAATGGACCTGGGAGGAGTGGGTTGGGCAGTGAATATGATCAAAACACACTGCCCAAATTCTCAAAGAACTTACTTAAAAAAAGAAATACAAAGTTTCAAAGGCTCCTAAAGAATTTTTTTAACTGTTTCTGTAATTCCATGTGTCTTCAAGACACACATGTACACAAACCTCCAAAGCAAGCTTTCTGAACAAGATCAGTGTAGAAGTTAGGGAGGTTGATCATTAATAGTCATGTGTTATTCACTTCTATGACAGGAGCTGAGATATTCCACACTGATGATGGCAATGTCTCCATCATGTATACGAAAGTGGTAGGTTAGCTCTCCTGGTCTTTGCCCAGTACTAAAGGCCAATGTATTTACAGTCTCTGGATACTTCCTGATGATGGTTGGATATGTCTTTATATCTATAACAACTCATATGTTATATGCTTTAAAGTAACCAAAGCAAGGAAGAGAACAAGCTAAAACATAGCAAATCCAGCATGTTAGCCATGGTGCCCTCAGAAAGTCCCCGTGGCTGAGACAGCAGCATTCTGTAGAATGAGCATGTTCAGAAGATACAAGAGTGAGACTTGTCACAAACGTGAACATTGAATAAATGGGACCTACTGAAACTGAGAAGCTTCTGTAAAGCAAAGGACACTGTCACTAAGACAAAAAAGGCAATCTACTGACTGGGAGAAGATCTTCACCAACCTCGCAACAGACAAAGGTCTGATCTCCAAAATATATAAAGAACTCAAGAAACTAGACTGTAAAATGTTAATTAACCCAATTAAAAAATGGGGCACTGAGCTCAACAGAGAATTCTCAACAGAAGAAGTTCAAATGGCCAAAAGACACTGAAGGTCATGCTCAACCTCCTTAGCCATCAGGGAAATGCAAATCAAAACAACTTTGAGATATCATTTTACACCTGTCAAAATGGCTAAAATTAAAAACACCAATGATAGCCTTTGCTGGAAGGGTTGTGGAGGAAGGGGTACCCTCATCCATTGCTGGTGGGAATGCAAACTTGTGCAACCACTTTGGAAATCAGTGTGGCGGTGTCTCGGGAAATTCGGGATCAATCTACCCCAGGACCCAGCAATACCACTCTTGGAAATATACCCAAGAAATGCCCTATCATATTACAAAAGGATTTGTTCAACTATGTTCATAGCAGCATTATTTGTAATAGCCAGAACCTGGAAACAACCTAGATGTCCTTCAATGGAAGGATGGATGAAGAAAGTATGGAATATATACACATTAGAGTACTACTCAGCGGTAAAAAAACAATGACATCTTGAATTTTGTATGCAAATGGATGGAAATAGAAAACACTATCCTGAGTGAGGTATCCCAGACCCAAAAAGATGAACATGGGATGTACTCACTCATAATTGGTTTCTAGCCATAAATAAAGGACATTGAGTTTATAATTTGTGATCCTAAAGAAGATAAGAAAGAAGGTGAACCCAAAGAAAAACATATAGTTATCCTCCTGGATATAGGAAGTAGATAAGATTGCCAGGCAAAAAATTGGGATCTTGGGGTTGGGGTGGGATGGCGGTAAGGGGAGATGGGGAGTGAAAAGTAAGAAGGGGAGGATGGGGG
>NW_026068584.1:13880-15345 GCF_014885135.2 Alexandromys fortis
AAATTTTTTTTCCAATAAAAAATAAATGAAAAAAAAAAAAACCTCTTGAGGTCCCAAACTTCTGCCTCCTTCTTCACTGAGTATGTCTGAATGCAGAACGCAGTTTAAATCTGTCCTGTGACCCACTGCTTGCCTGGTAAGGGTGGATTTTATACAGATGACCCAGCTCAACTTAACAAAAATAAAATGAAATGAAATAAAATAAAATAAAAATCCAACCCCTAATTGTTTCTAAAAACAGAGTTGAAAACAATACCACTGCTTATCAGTGCAGGCATAGATAAACAGTATTTGCATACAAAATGGACCAACATATCCTAATTAGAGAGATCTTGAGAAGATTGGAAAACAAAAGATGCAGTTTTAATTTCCATTTCAACAGCACTTAGGTAAATAGGCATTCAAAGTAGAGGAGAATGTGAATGAGTAGGCAAAGAAAATATGAAAGAAAGAACAGGCAAGGTACTTCTGCTGCCAGAGTGCATGCCTAGAGTGCACACAGCCCTGGGTCTGATCCCAGTCCTGTCTCCATCAGGCACTATGACCTCAGGGGAGGTGGAAGTAGGAGGCTCAGGAAACCATGGTCCTCACCATCTATACAGCAAGTCTGAGGCCAGCCCAGGCTACATTTTATATAAACTATTAAATATGAAAACACCTTATAAAAACTTATGAAACAAACCATGTAGGCAGAGGCAGGTGGATCTCTGCGAGTTCAAGACCAACCTGGTCTACAAGAGCTAGTTCCAGGATAGGCTCCAAGCTACAGAGAAACCCCGTCTCAAAAAGCAAACAAACAAAAGAAACAAAAAAAATGTATAAATTGATAACTGTGGGATCAGAAATAAAGGGCAGAGAAAAAAAGACATTTCTAGGTAGACAAGGTTTCATTTCAAGAGAAAGTAAAAAAACTCAAGGTTCACAATATCTTTAAATGCAGTTTCCTATTTCAACTAGATCACATAGTATCTATACCAAGAGGCCAAGCCCCCGTGGTGCTGAGATAACACACGCCGTGCACTGTAAATGATAGACCGTCACAGATTTGGTTCAGTATTGACAGTCAAGGCAGCTTTTATTGGTGATACAGTGTTCATTGGGACCATGCTAACATTTAATTAATCTCAAGTACAATAGATCATTTGTCAACAAAGGGGCGGTAAAATATTAATTGAAGCATATGTGAATGGTTATTTGCTGGGTGTCGGAAATATCCCACAATTAAAGTTAATCACAGTGTGATTAATTGATTCTAATTGATTCAAGATGAGTTCCTGGGGGCATAACATAAGTCTGTCAATAAAACCTACAATTAAGCATCATTGCAGAAAGCAGAGTTGTTGCAAGTGGTGTGTGGCAAAGCTGCAGTACACTGCTTTCCTCCCAGTGCAAAAGGGAGGAAGGTCAGAGGTCCGAGCAGAGAAGCAAGAGCTCGGAGGCCGATGTTCAATGAAGTTGGAAGACA
>NW_026068584.1:20604-22218 GCF_014885135.2 Alexandromys fortis
TTGGCAACCCCTATGAATGGAGGCTCAGTGTGTCTCTCCTCACCACAATCTTGCCCTTAGCAAAGTTTCCATTGGACTGTTCCTGGGTTGTGTCCTTTAAAATAGAAATCTAATTATAAGTATGACACCATCAGGAAGCTCCAAGAACAGTTCTGAGAATTGCCAAAAACAAGAAGGGGCATCATGTGGCCCTTAAATTCAGCAGCAGCATGTCACCCTGCCAGCAGTTCTAGTGGCCTCTCCAGACCTGCAGCTGATATCTGACATGGAGGCAGTCTTGGGAAGAATTGAACTCATGGAGTCTATGCTAATAGTAAGGACTCTTGGTTGGTAACAGAACACAACAGCTTGAAAGGAAAAAAAATGGATGCTGTTCTTAAGATACTACCACATGAGGCTAGGGTAGAGGGTGAGGAAAGCAAGAGAGAACAGGTAAACATGATAAACTACATGGTAATCTAACAACTCATTACCTCAGTAGGCTGTTGGAGAAGGAGCTAGAAAGGGTGCATCTCCACAGACAGGACAGCCAGGATACCCTCCCACTAAAATTCTCCCCAGTTGGTTAAGAGTGACTCTAGGGAGAAAGACCATTAATTTCTCCACCATTCTGTTGTACCTGAGATGAGCTAAATAATTCCCTTGTCTTCATAGAAATATCTACAGCATTAAATAATATTAATTTAAATTAAAGAGTTCTAAACTTGATGTGCCACACCATAGACATAAATTAATCAAGACAAGGGAGAGGATGTGGCTTGGTGCATGACAAGCATTATCTGCACTCAGGAATCTCAATGTCCTCTGTCAAGTAGCCCCAGTTTCATTCTTAGACTGGAGCCATCTATAAGTCATTTGTTGGGCACTGTGGAACCTTAGGAATGCCTTTTTTTCCCTCTCGGTTCTATCTCTGGTCCCTACAGAGGTCACAACTCTAAGATGTATTGGAAACAAGTAACCATGATGCTCACACCAAGACACATGAGTCCTCTTGCAAGAGCTAGTAAAAGCAGAAATGATATTAATGTACAAGCAAGTCATCTGTGGGTGAGCCAGTGACATGTGTGAGTAAAGATGGGAAAGATAAGGCCAGAAATAGAGGACAATGGAATCCTGAAAAGAAAACAACCCTGGTGTGACAAGGGGATGTTGTGATGACCCAAGGGAAGAGCTATTTTGAATAGAGCAAATGTTGGATTCTGGAATTATGATCCATTTCCCACAGTCACTCCCCCCATAAGGTCTTGCCTCAGGGACAAATGTCATAACAATGCCATCAAAGAAGACAGCCTAAATAAGTCTCTATTCTTGGCCAGCACAAGAATTCCCAAAATTGTTGTGGGATAATTGTCTTCTACCCTGCAAAGATTTGCCACTTGTATGGCTTTAATAAACTGTTGATTGGCCAGTAGGCAGGTAGGAAGTATAGGCAGCGTGACCAGGCAGGAAGTAGAGGTTGGGCAAGCAGAACAGTAGAATTCAAGGAAGAGGAAAGGCTCAGTCCACAGTTGTCACCCAGATGTAGAGGAAGCAAGGTAAGACTGCCTTGCTGATAAAAGGAACCAAGCCATGTGGCTGACACAGATAAGAATTATGAGTTAATGTAGGATATAA
>NW_026068584.1:23467-29476 GCF_014885135.2 Alexandromys fortis
GATCAAAACCCAGTGCCATTGTCCTTGGCTTCTCGGCAGCCCTCATTGTCCGCCATGTTCGAAGAGTCCGGTTTTATCCCATGCTTTTTCAGTGACAGTCCAGCTGGCCTTGGTTTTCACGGCTCAGCACGGCAGTTTAATATGTGCTGATGTACCCGAGAGAAGCAGCAATGGTGGCCCATTTACTTTGAAGTCTGCAGTGAGATTTGAGATATTATATTCTCTGGCTGCACTGCTTCTAGACATCGCTCCCTCCACCCCCGAGTCTTCAGCTGTGGCAGAGATTTTGCACACTAATACCTCCTAATAAATTGCCCTTATGCTTAAACTAGTTTTGATTGTGTGCTACTAAAACATTAACTGATAAGGAATCTCCTTAATAAATGGTAACTATAGTTACTAATATCTGAGCTTTTTTTGTCCCTTTATTACAAAAGGCATATCTGAAAGTCAGGAAAAGTAAGAACTTAAGAAAGCTATCCTAAGAATAAAATCTGTCCCTAACACTGGCTGGGGCAGACATGGAGAGCAGCTCCCACATCTGATGGACAGAGAAGGTGAGGAGGCCCCTCTCCTTTCGCAGAGACCAGGGAAAATAAAAAGGCCTTCTGCCTTCCACACATAGAAGTAAAATAATGATTTCTCTGAAGCAGCTTTCCTGTACCACACTGATGAAAAGTAATAAAGACCTCGCTCCTTCGACTCTGGATTTAATTTCAGACACTTAAATGTGTTATGGCTTTTCAATTGAGTTCTGTGTGTTCCATGGAGCAGGAAGCTAAAATTTTCCTTCACTTGGGAGACATAGAAGGGGAGCCACATCGACATCCGTGACCTTCAGAGAGCAGATAAGGGACTCAGTTCTCCCACTGGCCACAACCTTGAGGTTAGTTGTCCCTCAGGAATCCAGGTGGGCCCCCCTTGAGCACCTACTAGAGAGTAGGGAAATCCTGTCTTTCCAGGAACATACTAGCTGAAGTTAAGTAGCAGGGCATTTACCTGATCTCCTTTCTTCTTTTTTTTTTTTTTTTTTGGATTTTTAAAGACAGGGTTTCTCCATAGCTTTTGGTTTCTGTCCTGGAACTAGCTCTTGTAGACCAGGCTGGCCTCGAACTCACAGATATCTGCCTGCCTCTGCCTCCCGAGTGCTGGGATTAAAGGAGTGTGCCACCACCGCCCGGCTCTGATCTCCTTTCTTTTATTCCACCCTCACCGAATACCTTCCATCACCCTGTGATACTCTGAAGTCAACTTTTCTTAGTCTCAGTTTCCTCCACTTGAAAACAGAACTGGTGAAGCTGGGGAGATGGCTCCATTGGTCAACTGTTGAATAAAACCATTCTTTTTTTTTGAATAAAACCATTCTTATTCTTATATTTAATATTTATTTTTCCTATGTATATAGTGTACATGTGTGTATGTGTTTGTGCTGGGAGACACCCATGCATGTGTGTAGAGGCTCAAGGTTGATGTGGCCACCACAGTCACTTTTCACCCTATCTAATGTAACAGGGCCCTGTACGCAAGTTTGAGTTCACTGATCCACTGGGCTGGTTGGGTGGCCCAGGGTCTTCCTGTCTCTGCTTGCACAGTGCTGGGTTACAGGTATGTGCTGTGTCTCCTGGGTCTTCTATGTGGGTCCTGGGAATCAATCTCTGATCCTCACGTTTGCACATGGTGACTTGCCTATGATTCCGTTTTCTAGTTCTTAGATTCAACATCCTCAGAGAGATAAAAGAAAATCAGAAACAATGGTTACATTGATACAACCTACCGTTCCAAGCACAATTTGCCATGAGAGGGGTAGACTCCTTACCCTGGCCTAGACCCAGAGAATGCTACCCACTTGAAAGCCTCTTTGAGTTCTCAGTGGCTAACTCCCTTACACTTCTCATTAGCACCGTGGGTGTCAGCCTTCTCACACCCTCTCAGTAATCCAGTTACTGAAGATCAGGAAACACATAGAAAGAAGCCTGGATACCCTGAGTGGTGAGTACATCCTCCCAGTAATCCAGCTACTGAAGATCAGGAAACACATAGAAAGAAGCCTGGATACCCTGAGTGGTGAGTACATCCTCCCAGTAATCCAGCTACTGAAGATCAGGAAACACATAGGAAGAAGCCTGGATACCCTGAGTGGCGAGCTCATTCAGTGGCTAGTGTGGAGTTGACTAAAATTTAAACTGACATATGCCTAACCATAGATTTTTGATTTTTCTTTTCTTATAGGCTGCACCCTAGAAGACTTGCTAATATAAATTCTTTCTTATCCCCTTTACAGTGTAAATCTTCCCTGGGTACTAGTCTGCCAATGTTATAACTCAGAAATGTCTTTCCCAAGAACCTGGAAGCTAACCTTTTAACATGATTACTATACCACTAGGAACACTATTTCCTCATCTCTGTGGGACATTAAGAAACTGACTCCTAAGCACCAAGTAGCAAATACTAATGGTAACTGACTTTTCAACTACCCTGTCAATACCTTCCAGTACCCTTCCCCTGGCTTGGCCCAGGCTTCAAATTCCCTCCCCTTTCATCTCAGAAGAGTCTGCTTCATCCTTTTTTCCTACCAAAATGGTCTTGGATGAAGTCTTTCTCACATATTTAGCTTGATTTTCTGCTTTCCTTTGGCTCAGGAGTTTAATAGAACAACCTGGATACTTTTGTAATATTCCATCAAGACAAAAAGAAACCAAAGGGCAGGGTTAGAAAGCATGGTTTGGATGTGAGAGAAGGGAGATGTGTTTATCAGCTTTCGTCAGGACAAAACACCTGAGATGCAACTTAAAAGGAGAACAGGTTTGTTTGCCTCATGGTTCCAGTCTATGATCATCTGGGCCTGCTGCTTTGGGCCCAAGGCCAAAGAAAGCACCATGGTGAGGAGCAGGTGGTAGAGAGAAAGTCTCTTGTCTCGTGGTATCCAAGAGGAAAGGGAAACACAAAAGGGGAGGAGCAATGCCTTAACCTCTTCCTATTAGAACCCGTGATCCCCTTAGGAGTCAATGACCCCTTTCATAGTGGTCACCTAAGACCATCTGAAAACACTAGTATTTACATTATAATTCAGAACAGTAGCAAAACTTAGTTATTAAGTAGCAACAAAAATAATTTTATGGTTTGGGGGCCAACACAACATGAGGAAGGGTATGAAAGGGTCACAGAATTAAGAAGGTTGGAAATCACTGTCCTAAAGGGTCCACCAGTTCGGTTCCTAGGAGTGCCACAGGCTAGATTCTATGCTTTAACATAGGGGTCTTTTAGGGACAACTAATTGATTCCTGATTGTGGAAACTAATCCTGGTTGTCAGCTTGACACACCTGGGAAGGGAGAAGTCCACCGAGCCTCCCTCAGATTGCGCATGTCTGGGGAGTTATCTTGATTACTAACTGATGTAGTTGGACCCAGTCCCTTGTCGGGAGTACCATCTCTGGACAGATGGGTCTGGGTAGTAAGAGAAAGGTAGCTGAGAGAGCCATGGGGAGCAAACCAATAAGCAGTGTTCCTCCATGGTCTCTGCTTCAGTTCCTGCTTCTAGGTTCCTGCTTGAATACCTGCCCTAGCTTCCCTCAGTGATGGGCTGTGGCATGGAAGAATGAGCCAAATAAATTCTTTCCTGACACCTGAGCTGTTTGTGGCCACAGTGTTGGCATAGCAAAAGTGAAGCAAACCAGGAGAGCAACCACACCAGAAGGAAAAGAAAGTTTGTCACATGAATATTTATCTGCGTGGTTCCTGGACACCAATCCTGATACAGTATACATGCAACTGGAGCACTTGAGCCCTTCCTGGGGCAGTATGAATTAGTAAATCAACTTTAGAAACAGGGCTTCTGAAGCTGGATATCTGCCAGGCTTGTAGGTGCCAGTTCCTCTCACAAGCAGCAAAGCAGCAGAAAAGGATTGTGTGTACCAAAAAGCATGTAAAAGTGTTTTAATCAGAGCAAAATTTGTCATTAGCTCAAGTTGAAAATAATCCAAATTCCCATCAAGAGGGGAATGAATAAAATAAGATGCATGCATTCTATATAAAGAAAAATGGAGAATGAGAGAGGGCAGCGAAAATGAGCAGACTAGAGAGACATGAACCAACAGAACAAAGCTTTACAAACACTTCAGTGAGAGAGATCAGCCAGATGAACAACAGTACACAGTGGACAATTCCATAAATACCAATGTTCTGAGACAGTCACCATCTACAGCTTCTGAGTCAGGACAACAATAACTTCCAGTAACATGGACATAATGAAAGAAAGCTTGGAGATTTGGGATGGCTGGTCATGCTCTGTTGTTGATCAGCCCATCTCTCTGCTCTGCGACAGCTCTCTTTGCTGAAGGCACCTGAACTGTGCTATCCATGTACGTCCTACACATGAGATAACCTTAACATGTAACTGAACAGGAGATGAATCCTATGGCCTGGATGCAAGTTGTCTAGGAAGGAAACAGCTGTATACATTCACCCTGGACTCCAAATTAACTATACAACTATACTCAAAAGCCAAAGTTTGAGGGCTGGACTTATGGCTCAGTTGGTAGAGTAATTGCCTTGGTGTTCATAAGCCCTGGGTTCAATTCCCAGCACTTCATACACTAAGTAAGGTGGTGTACCCTGTAATCTGAGTTCTCAGTGTTCAGGAGGTAGAGACAGGAACAGCACGACTTCAAGGTCATCCTTACATATAAAACAAGCTTAGCTTCATCTTGCAATACATGAGACTTTATCTCAGAAAAGAAAAAGGCAGAGGCTGGATAGAAAGATGTTTGTATGACAGATTTCCTGAGAGAGAAAAAGGGAGCTGAGAAAATGAATATGTCCAGGGTACCAGCAGTCAAGGGGACAGATGTTGATGCTGGCTGCATACTAGGCTGGCAAGGAGATGCAAGACAATGGCTTGCAAGCCCTAACACTTGTATTTTACAATTCTTATAGAAAATATGATCTAAGCAAAAATGTTTAGATGGGATAACCCTGTCATGATGTAGGCATGTCTTCTTTCTATGTGTTGCTTTCACTGGTTAATTAATAAAGAAACTGCTTGGCATGATAGATCAGAACATAGGTAGGTGGAGTAGGCAGAACAAAATGCTGGGAAGAAGGGAAGTGAGGCAGACGCCATGCCTCTTCTCTCTGAGACAGACACAGGTTAAGATATTTCCCAGTAAGCCACCACCTCGTGGTGCTACACAGATTACCAAATATGGGTTAAAGCAAGATGTGAGAATTAGCCAAGGAGAGGCTAGATATAATGGGCCAAGCAGTGTTTAAATGAATACAGTTTGTGTGTTGTTTTTTCGGGTGGAAAGCTAACCATACAGGAGCCAGGTGGGATGAAAAGCAGGTCTGCTTGCCTCATCACTTACATTGTCAAGCATCTAGCTACCTTGTAGATGGTTTGTTTGGGTGGAGTTGGAACTTCATTCTGAAAGCAATCCGGGCTTCTCGTGAGATGTGTGTGTCAGGGCAGAGAGAGAAGTTCAGATTTCTTAGGCTGAAAAGCAAGCCCTCTGCCACCACTCTCCCCTGACTTTGCTCCTCTCTCAGTCCTGGAGCAGCCACACCCGTCTAAGTCCATCAGAACTTCATATTCCTGCCTTGAGCTCGCATGCCCACATCCCTCCTGGTTTTGACAGGATGTTCTGGTGGGAGGTCCTGGTTTGGATGGAATTGGAGAGGAGCCAGCATGCTCCATCACAGTTTGGCTGGGATGACACTAAGTTATGCCCATAGCAAATGGGAACCAGCTGTGGGGACCTCAGAAAGGCCTCAAACTTGCCTGGCTGTTGCTGGATCCCAGGGGCTGCCTCTTTCCCCTGTGCAGTTAAAAATGCTTATAGGCAGAGGGCACGGTAGGAAAAACCACCTATGTCTTTCCAAGCCCTCATGACTTTGAAATAGCAGAAGAATAACTCACTCTCCAAAACATAAAGAGGGAGATTTCACAGACTCAATATATGTGGTGACCAACATTCAGATCAACAACAGAGCAAAGAAATAGGGGCTGGGAA
>NW_026068584.1:33705-38003 GCF_014885135.2 Alexandromys fortis
AGAGACTTGCCTGAAATCACAGTTAATCGCACTGATTTATGGTAACCATAGGAAGAAGTCCAGTATGGAGTTATTCCCTCTCTACTGATTCAATCATGCTGTACACAGAAAAGTGGGACATTAATAAGGTATGTGTCATTCATCACCAGTGAGGGATGGCTAAGATGTGTGAAGTTACTCTAAGCAGTTTTTTTTTTCCCATTGAAGGGATTGGGAAAACAGAAATGAGATCCCAAGAGTGACCTCAGAATGCCTTAAGGACACAGCCTCGGGAATTTATAAAAATAAGGAGCTTCTAGCTCCTTCCACCTCATCTGAGTAACAAAGGGAGGTGGTGACAACTGAGGATTGGAGGGAGACCAGGAAAGATGAAATTTCAAAAGCTGGGCTTCAACTGTCAGCAGAAAGTGAAAATGCAGACAAGACAGGCATGCTCCCTAAAATCAGCCCACAAGGACTTTCACATGAAATGAAAACCTGCTCTAGGAGGCGAAGGGGACCTCAAGGGAAATTACAGATAGATGCATTTCAACCCAGTGAGCAAGCAAAAGCACTGTGGGAACTGTCCAGGGTGCCAGGAGCAGGACAGGGCCAGGAGGGACATGTGAATGTTGTCTGTGTGCCACTTTTCTATGGGTGCTGTCAGAGAGCAAGAAAACACAAGATCTGGTTTGAAGCAACGTTCATGTCTGAGCCAGCACTCTCTGGTTTGACCTCAACTGCACATTGAAATATCTGCAAGTAAATGTATTCCCTGCTGATGGCCGAGAAGGAAGCTGAGCTCGCTGAGGGTTACAGAAATGACTCTGTCCCAAGAAAAGGCTGCATAACACACCCAACGCCATTTGATGGGTTGTAACTGTGTTGTGTGTCCTGTGACGTGAAAGGTAGATGGGGACTCAAAAGTGGGACGTCTCTCTGTGTGGCTTCTAAGTCACCCATTCAAGTCATAGTCTCTGTGGATCATGCGTCTGCTATTCGAGTCTTCCCTCTGCTTTTCCTCAGCATCGTCAGAGGAGTCTCTGTCTTTATTTCTGCTTCTAAGTCTCTCACCTATCCAAGTAGGAAGGGGAGACTGGGCTGAGGTAGGCATGTGGCCAAGGCACAAAGGTGAGAGAGCAGAGGGTGACAGATAACAGCAGAGTTCTTGGAGAAGACAGACTACAGTGCACCATGAGAACTTGGGAGTGTGTAGAGAGGATGAGGGTCTGCTCTGGCATCTGGCTCAGCTACAGGTCACCATTCCACACCATCTCTGATGCTCTACATGCCTGCTTCACATATGTTCAGAGCCTTTCTAGGTGATGACATGCGTTTACGGAGGCAGGAGTTTAAATGTTTTCTATCCCCCAGAAACACATATGTTTTGTTGTTTGTTTTTAACGTGGTGGTAAGAACACGTAATCCCAGCACTCAGGAGGTGGAGATAGGACAGTGAAGCCCACGGGATCCCTGGGACTCACTGAATAATCAGCCTAGCCCCTTTGCTTGTCTCAAAAGTCAAGGCGGATAGTTCCTAAAGAATGATACCCAACGCTGATCTCTAGCTTATACACACACATGTCTTACTCTATGAATACAAATAAACAATCAGGAAAACCCTTATCTTTGAAACTCTTGAAACAGACAAATCTTGATTTCCAGTCTACTCTACAGAGTGAGTTCCAGGACAGACAGTCAGGGCTACACAGAGAAGCCCTTCTAAAAAAAAAAAAAAAAAAAAAAAAGAAAAAAAAGAAATCCAAAACCAATCAATCAATGCTTTGTCATCTTCTAGCTTAAGCCACAGTGCCCTGGGGTTGAACAATACATCCAACTGATCTTTGCAAGACTGCAAATAAAGGAGGCTGGATCCTCAGGGGTGCTGTTAGAGTAAAGGTCTCTCAGCTCCTATTGTTAAAGAACATCCATTGCCAGGTTCTCAGAGAAAACACAAACTGTACCAGAACTCTAAGCTGAAACAAATCTTTCTGCCTAGGTTGCCTTGCTGTGGCAACAATACAAGTGGCTAATACAAAGAGTCTGGGAGGGAACTCTACTGAGGACATCACAAGTAGTTGCATAAGCCTCTCTGCCTACCTAGGTGGCCTCCTGGCAGAGCAGCCTTACGCGACCAGCCTGTAGCCCGACAAACAGCCAAGCAGTAATCAAGGTTGACTCTATCTGTCCATGATCCCTATCACCCCCATGCAACCTTTGTTCTTCCTCATAGAAAGCACACCAATAAAATTGCCTCACTGGTAATGGTGCCCATTTTCATGAGATTGGCCAGAGCAGGGCACACAGTGAAATTACTGGCGCGACCAAGAGCAGATCACGGGACACACAACAAAATCCACTTTAAGAGTTTAATAAGAGAGAAAGATGGGCACACAGGCTTGAAGAAGTTGGTGTAGCACTAGAGCATGGAGCGGCATGTCCAGCTTTTAAAGGCTGTCTAGCGCATACACATAGCACATGTGCATAAGGTCTTACGTAGCTGCTTCATGTGTAAATCACATGACCAGGCTGCACATAGGTCAGGTAGTGCTTGAGGGCCCTGAGTGGCTATGTGATTTTTTTGTTGTTATTGTTTTTTGTTATTTTTTGGTTTGGTTTGGTTTTTGGTGTTCTGAGAGGGTTTTTTCGTTTTTTGGGTTTTTTGGGGGGAGTTGGTTTTTTTGGTGGGGGGTTGTAGGTGTGTCTTCTATCTCTCTGTTGCTTTCATTGGTTAATTAATAAAGAAAAAATGCTTGGCCTGATAGGTCAGAACATAGGTAGGTGGGGAAGACAGAAGAGAAGGCTTGAAGCAAGAAGGCAGTGAGGCAGATGCCATGTTTCTTCCACTCAAGACAGATATAGGCTAGAATCTTTCCCCGCTAAGCCAGGACCCATATAAACACTAGATGTGGTGATATGACTATATTATGAACGCTGGGTAGATGAAGAGTTCCTACAGCTTATTGGTTATTTATTGTGTCCAATCAGTGGGGCCCAGGTTTAGTGAATGACTCCATGAAAAAAGAATGAAGTGGCAAAATTGAGGAAGACATTCAATGGTAGATCTCTTTACATATGCTTCCCACCATATACACATGCATACATGCAAATGTGTATAAAATAATATAAATGAGAAACTACATATAAAGAGAAACAATATTTTCTTATGAAGCACATGATTCATGTAAAGAAAATCATGTGCCATCTGTGGATAAAGGAAGGCTCCTTCTCCAAACATCACTGAAGTCACCTTTTGAAGCTTCAAAGACTTCTAGAGGACTATATCTTAGCACATGTACCCATATATCTTATTGTAAACCGTCTAAATCATTCAGAGTCCAGACTTGTGTATGAACTTGTAGAAGCTCCGAATAGAGCCCCTCTGTTTTATATCTCACCATCTGATAATGTAGGTTTCTTTCCCTGTTGCTTGATATCGGACTGTAAAAGAATATTTTTAAACAACAGTATGATTCCTATCTAACTATAAAATATGAGAAATATCTTAAAAGAAAATATACATAACTGAAGACTTAATATCATTACTCATAATAAAAATGGCAATCAAAACCACGTGATATTCCTTCTTACTACACCAACAAAGGTTATTATTAGAAAGACAAAAGTGTCTTGTGAGGTTATGAATAAATTATATAGTAGCCAGGTAAATTCAGTACATTCCTTATAGAAAGTAGCATAGAGGCTATAGAAATGAAAATAGGATAGCATGAATCCAGCAATATTGCTAGTGGGTATAAATCTGAAAGAAGGAAATAAAATCAATATTATATTATTGAGTATTTTGGCATCAATGTTCATGGATAAGGAAAATGTGGTGCATTTATACAATGGAGTACTACACAGCAGAAAAATAATGAGATCTTGACATTTGCAGGCAAATGGATGGATCTAGAAAACATCATATTGAGTGAGGTAGCCCAGACCCAGAAAAACAAATACCATATTACTAACTCATAAGTGGCTTTTAGACATAAAGTAAAGAAAACTATCCTACAATTCACAATTCCAGAGAACCTAGACATCAAGAGAGAAATACATGGGTCTAATCTACATGGGAATCAGAAAAAGATAAGATCTCCCGAGTAAATTGGGAGCATGGGGACCAGGGGAGAGGGTTGAAGGAGAAGTGAGAGGAAGGGAGGGGAGCAGAGAAAATTTCCACTATATTAACCTATTATCATGGGAGATCTTTTCAAATTCTAATATCTTCTTGAATTTCTTTCTAAATGTCTTAAAATTTTTATTATACAGGTCTTTCACTGACTTGTTTAGATTTATAGATTTATACTGAGGAAGTT
>NW_026068585.1:0-1798 GCF_014885135.2 Alexandromys fortis
ATGTCTACTTTAAGCACCCTTATTTTTAATTTAAAGTTTTCTTCTCATTTGAGGTTATGGTTACTGATAGTTTTCCTGTGCTTCATTGGATGGCCCCACACGCTTTAATGGTTATCATATACACAAATGACATGAAATTATTAGGGACCATTTTGTGTGAGGCATGGAGGGAGTTAGAGGAAAAAAGTGGGAGACAGATAATAATAATATTTTATTGTATACATGTATGAAATTCTCAATAATGAAGAAAACTTTAAATATTTTGACCTTTATTCAAATAAGTTCTGAAAATATTAAAGCAAGCAATCAGACAAGAGACATAAATAAAATGCATTCATTTTTAAAAGAAGCAGATGAGCTGTCTATGCTGTCAGATGACAAGCTGCAATATGTAGAAAATATGAAAAGACTCCATCGAAAAATTTATAACTAAAAAATATTTTGTAGCATTTTAGGGCACAAAACTAACAGATAGCATTCAGTTGCATTTCATTTTCTTCTACCGTGTGCTACCATTCACAATGCTGAAAAGCAGATTCAAAGTTTCAGTCATGGTAGGCAGGCATAGAACCAGGTGAGCTACAGCCCCAGCAGATATGATGAAAATGTCAAAATCCTATTTTCTAGCATTATAAAATACACAGAATTTTATTATTACACTTAGTTGCCCACTGAATACTGTGGTGTCTTACTCCTACCATAAGAGATAATTACAAGATACTAACCACTAGATGAGTAAAACATTTTAACATTCACTCAAAAATACAGACAGCTTTAAAAAAGACATTAAAAAGATATATTGTACAAATAAAAAGTATAATTTTAGGACCATTTTCACGTTGAATTGTTTAAACTCAAAATTACATATGCATGTCACAAGTATATTTTTCATTGTCTTAGAGAGTCATTATTTTCACGTGTTTGGGTGTTTTGCCTGTATGTAGTGTTTGGTTGGAAGTGTCACCCCAGACACTGGCATCCATATATCCAGAGTCTGGAATGTTTGGGTGGAAGTTTCATTCCAAGTCCCCTCCCCTGGAAGTTGCCTCAGTCCAGACTCCACCTCTGAGAAAGCCCACCAAATGATGACTTTGCCCCAGAGATGATCAAGACCGCTCCCACCAGATATTTAAATTGTACTCTAGAGACCAAACATGTGGTTTCATCCTGCCCTGTCTCCTCACTGTGAGGCTAGAAGGCTACCTGGGGCATTGGTATCCATTAAACCTGGTCTTTTTCTAATTAAGATTGATTTGGATTATTGTGTCAGTGGAGAGGTTTATCGGGGTGCAGAAACTTCTCATGTATGTCTGTACACAGTGCCTTCAGAGGCCAGAAGTCAGTGTTGGAACCATGGGAAATGAAGGTATGGATGGTTAGGGCTCAACATTTATGTTCTGGGATCCAAACCTGGGTCCTCTGGAACAGCAGGCGGTGCTTTTTATTCCTGAACCATCTCTCCAACCCCTCTTTTTCATTTTTTATTTGCACATATTAATATTGCTCAAAGTTCATTCATAATAGCACTTCCATACCATGGGGGCCAGCCATGATAAGCTAAGTTCTTTACTTCCAAACATTCTACCTGCCAGAGAGAAATCAGCCATCCATAAATTTAGTAAGAGGCCTGAGTCTCAGTAGTTTACACTGAGGCAATACCTGGTTGCAGGAGGAACCACAAGCTGAGATTACCTGACCACTGCCCCAAAACAGACCATTCAAAGGAAATGCCTAACATTCCAACCACTGTAGATAGGATCAGCTGCCAGTGCACATTCACCAGGACACCCCTAGGCAA
>NW_026068585.1:5092-24008 GCF_014885135.2 Alexandromys fortis
GTTCTTTTGACCTCAATGTTTCTGGAATGAGCTCAGTGCCTAAATGCTCATCTGACTATGCTTTTTGTAACCCCATTTTTGTCTTCAACTCTAGAACAATACCATTCCATGGCTGTTTTAAAACTCCCAGCATTGCCCATTCTGAGGTAGAAGGAGAAAGGGTTATGGGAAGCTTAAGGATATCTAAGAATTATCTCTCTTATCGTAAAAACAGGCTGCTATTGGAAACCCAGTATTTATCCCAGGCCCTTATCTCAGGACAGTTTCAACATGATCTGTGATGGCAAAAGAATACAAACTGAGTTCATTTAGATGGTCCATACACCTCAGCTGTGAGACACAATTCCAAAACCTTTCTCATTCAAAGGTCTACAAGGGACTTTAGACAGACAAAGTCTGCTCAGGTGTCCCAACTGATTAAAAAGAATGATGAACTCAGCCGGGCGGTGGTGGCGCATGCCTTTAATCCCAGCACTCAGGAGGCAGAGGCAGGCGGATCTCTGTGAGTTCGAGACCAGCCTTGTCTACAAGAGCTAGTTCCAGGACAGGCTCCAAAACCACAGAGAAACCCTTTCTCGAAAAACAAAAACAAAAAAAAAAAGATGAACTTACTCAGACAGCCCTGAAACACTGACAGGTGACCAAGGCATTTGAGATCTAAATGGTTCAGGGTGTTTCTACTAGCACCCAATTTATGGATTTCCAAATCTCAGCAGCACAGGTGCAAAGAACCTGAACTCTCTTCTATTTTATTCAGAATCAGAGCCAAATATTGACATTTTTTTAAGGTGCTACTGCTTCTGAAGGAAATGTTCATTATTAATGCCATAGTCTTATTAGAGGGATGAACCTCAGGATCTGAACTTGCAATACGATGCTGGTCCTTGATCTTCAAGATAGAGTGCTCCAAGTGAGCACAGGAGAACAAGCATGCAGGTGACATAGTACTGATCTCCAGGCAGACGATCTTGCAGCCAGAATGCTCCCTTAAATCTAGGATCCTCAGTTTAGGGTTCCTGTAGGGGAAAGAGAACACAGAACACTAAGAGCTAGAAACATTATTATAACCAAGCTGTATCAATGACAACATGTAGTGACAAAATCATCTTTCTTTTTCTTCTTCTTTTTGTCATTCCATACACCAAATACAGCAAGATTTTGTCATGTTAATACTATATCCTTTACTATTTTCTGTAATCAACTAATGTTCATAATACCTTGTTATCCCTGTTTTCATGAAACATCTCCATTTTGTATATTTATCAACAGCAGCCTCTCTCACCTCTATAACAAAATTAAAACCCTCTGTAAGACATCAGAGTTTTTAAGATAACCACAACTGATGGACCAACCAACCCACATTGATTTTCATTATTCACTATTACTTAACTATGAGAGATTATCTGGTTCCCACTTGCAATAAGTTCCAGGATAATGTTTTGTTACCTTATCATATACATATTATACACATTCTTATTGAAAAGCTGAGTTCTTGGCAGTAAGACCGGAACACCATCATTCATACCTTTCAGTTCCCTGTGTTTTTTGTGTGCTTAATTTTCTAATGTATAGATAAAAAAGTGTGGATCCTTGACCATTGCTGTCAGTGTCTTCTTATGTCTATTCAATTGAGAAGACAGCAGTGAACAACAGAACAAAAATTATCATTAAACAGCACACATCATTTTTTTGTTTGCCACCAATCCTCAGCAATTTTAACATTTATGTCTTTCTTCTATGCAATAATAACATGATAATGCAAACATGTGAACAGTGTCTTTAATCACTTACATTCCATATTCAACATTGTAAGATGATGTGGGATTCCCGTCTGTATGCTGTGAATATGTTTTGTTACCATTGGTTTATAAAGAATCTGATTTGGGCCTAAGGCAGTACAGAAGAGAGCAGGGTGGGAATTCCAGGTATATATAGAGGAAAAAAGAAGGCAGAGTCAGGGAGATGCCATGTAGCTGCCAAAAGAGACAGATGACCCAGAACCTTAGCGGTAAACCATGAATCTCATGGTAAAATACAAAATAATAGGAATGGGTTAATTTAAGATGTGAGAGTAAGTTCATTAACAGCCTGTGCTAATAGGCCAATCAGTGTTGTAATTAATATAGTTTCTGAGTGATTATTTTGGGATTATTCATCTGGGAATGAACAGGCAGTCTCTACATACAGTAATACACTATTTACAAATTGGCCTCAAGTTACTGGACTAACAAGAGAAGCAGGCTGTGGTGTAACCTCCTACCTCTTAACATGTCTCTATTATACAGGGTCTTATCTAAATCCTGAGTTCTGAAGAGGTAGGAATTGAAGACATTCCAACATGGCTGTCAGGAGTTCACTATGGGATTCATGAACAGTTAATGTTCCAATATGGAGACAGGTAAAGGGTCAGCCCTTCACTATTTCCTTCACTATATTCTTATGCACACCCTTAAATGCATTGTAGAGGAGTGGAGCAAAAAGCTTCCTTGGGATCTTCTCAAGAGCATGAATGGCTACAGATTGATTGCTCAGGAGTTGATATATAGCAAGATCCAAGACTTGTTTGGTTTCTTGTTGTCCATCTTAATGAACCTGTATAAGGGTGAGAAACTTTTAGAAAACTTGACAGATGTAGCAGGAGGGGCTACTTGTTGGGTTATCTGTCCAGCCCAGTTCCCATAGCCAGTAAGGCCCAAAGAAATTACAGGGAGTATGCATTAATGGTAAACTGACTGGCCCATTGGCTCAGGTTTCTTATTTGCTCTTATTACTTATATTAACCCATTATTCTTAACTATGTTAACCACATGTCTCGGTACCTTTCTCAGCAGAGTAGATCACATGTTGCTTCTTCTGTGGTCTGGGCAATACTGGTAAGGAATGGGCTTCCTCCTTCCTAGAATTCTCCTGTTCTCATCACCCTGCCTCTATTTCCTGTCTGGTTGACCTGCCTTTACTTCCTGCCTGGACAATCAGCCTTTATTTAACACATGATCGACAGAATACATACAATTCTCCCTTACCACTTCCCCCTCCTTTTTTTTAAACAAAGAAAATTATCCATAGTCCATTTTATGGGAATGTGAGCATAGTATTCCAGACTATTTCTACCTGGTTGGGGTCACTAATAATCTTAAGGGGACCTAAAAATAATTTAGAGTTATGATCAAGTCCTGACTGGAGTATTCTGTGAGTCTTGAACATCTTAGGCAGCAGTCATTTTTTTTTGGCAAAAATCATTGTTTTGTTTGCTTTCTTTTTTTGACTTCGACCTCCTCCCCTCCTCCCATTCCATTCCCACTCTCCCCACTCTCCCTCCACCCTCCCTCTCCAGTCGTAAGAGAAGTCAGGGTGCCCTGCCCTGTGGGAAGTACAAGACCCTCCCCCTCCATCCAGGTCTAGGGAGGTATGCATCCAAACAGACTAGACTCCCAAAAAGCCAGTACATTCAGTAGAATCAAAACCCAATGCCATTATCATTGGCTTCTCAGTCAGCCCTAGTTGTCAGCCACGTTCAGAAAGTCTGGTTTGATCTCATGCTAGTTTAGTCCCAGTCTAGTTGGCCTTGGTGAGCTCCCATTAGATAAGTTCCATCGTCTCTATGGGTAGACACACCCTGACTTCCTTGTTCATGTTCTCCCTCCTTCTTCTCTAATAAAATAGTACTAATATTAGTAACCACCTGTGTCTTATCGGTTCACCATGGATTAAGTTAGAATTCAACAACAATGCTACTCCCAGAAAGCCTACAAACGCATGGAAGAATTAGAAACTGTTATCAAAAATCTCCCTACAAAAAAAAAAAAAAAAGCCCAGGACTACATGGTTTCAATGCAGAATTCTACCAGAACTTCCAAGAATACCTAATACCTATACTCCTTAATATATTTCACAATATAGAAACAGAAGAGTCATTGCCCAATCCCTTTTATGAAGTTACAGTTACTCTGATTCCAAAACAACACAAAGACTCAACCAAGAAAGAGAATTACAGGCCAATCTCACTTATAATCATCGAAGCAAAAATCCTCAATAAAATACTGGCAAAATGAATCCAAGAAAACATTAGAAAAAGTATCTATTATGATCAAGTAGGCTTCATTCCCAGAGATGCAGGGATGGTTCAACATACAAAAATCTATCAATGTAATCCATCATATAAATAAAACTGAAAGAAAAAAAACATTGATCATTTCATTAGATGCTGAAAAAGCATTTGACAAAATTCAACATCCCTTTATGATAAAGGTCTTGGAGACATTAGGTATACAAGGGTCATACCTAAATATAATAAAAGCTATTTATAGAAAGCTGACAGATAGCATCAAATTACATAAAGAGAAACTCAAAGACATCCCACTAAAATCAGGGAACACGACAAGGCAGTCCACTATTTCCATACCTCTTCAATATAGTGTTTGAAGTTCTACCAATAGCAATAAGACAGCATAAAGGGACCAAGGGGGTTCAAATTGGAAAGGAAGAAGTTAAACTTTCTTTATTTGCAAATGATAAGGTAGTGTACATAAGCAACCCCAAAAACTCCACCAAAGAACTCCTACAGCTGATTAGTAATGTGGCAGGATACAAGATCAACTCCAAAAAATCATTTACCCTCATATACACAAAGGATAAGGAAGCAGAGAGGGAAATCAGAGAAGCATAACATTTCACGATAGGCACAAATAGCATAAAATATCTTGGGGTAACCAACATAGTAAAAATGGCAATTCTACCAAAGACAATTAACAGATTCAATGCAATCCCCACCAAGGCTCCATCAAAATTCTTCACAGATCTTGAAAGGACAATAATCAGTGTAATATGGAAAAACAAAAAAACCCAGGATAGCCAAAACAATCCCATACAATAAAGGAACTTCTGTGGGCATTACCATCCCCGACTTAAAAATCTATTACAGAGCTACACTATTGAAAACAGCTTGATATTGGCATAAAAACAGAGAAGTCGACCAATAGAATCAAATAGAAGACCTGGATTTTAACCCTCAATCCTATGAACACGTGATTTTTGATAAAGGAGCTAAAAGTATACAATGGAAGAAAGAAAGAATCTTCAACAAATGGTGTTGGCACAATTGGATGTGAACCTGTAAAAGAATGGAAATAGATCAATATCCATCACCATGCACAAAACTCAAGTATAAATGGATCAATATCAATCTGAACACACTGATCCTGATAGAAGAGAAAGTGGGAAGTACTCTACAACATATATGCACAGGAGATTGCTTCCTATGTATAAAATCAGCAGCACAGACATTAAGGGCAACATTGAATAAATGGGACCTCCTGAAACTGAAAAGCTTCTGTAAAGCAAAGGACACTGTCACTAAGACAAAAGGCAACCTACTGACTGGGAGAAGATCTTCATCAACCCCCCAATTGACAAAGATCTGATCTCCAAAATATATAAAGATCTCAAAAACTAGACTTTAAAATGCTAATTAACCCAATTTAAAAAATGGGGCACTGAACTGAACAGTGAATTCTCAACAGAAGAAGTTCAAATGGCCAAAAGACACTTAAGGTCATGTGCATCCTCCTTAGCGATCAGGGAAATGCAAATCCAAACAACTTTGAGATACCATCATACACCTGTCAGAACGGCTAAAATCAAAAACACCAATGATAGCCTTTGCTGGAGAGCTTGTGGAGTAAGGAGTACACTCATCCATTGCTGGTGGGAAGGCAAACTTTTGCAACCACTTTGGAAAGCAGTGTGGCAGTTTCTCAGGAAATTCAGGATCAACATACCCCAGGATCCAGCAATACCACTCTTGGGAATATACCCAAGAGATGCCCTATCATATGACAAAAGCTTTTGTTCAACTATGTTCATAGCAGTATTATTTGTAATAGCCAGAACCTGGAAACAACCTAGATGTCCTTCAATGGAAGAATGGATGAAGAACGTGTGGAATATATACATATTAGAGTACTATTCAGTGGCACAAAACAATGACATCTTGAATTTTGCATTCAAATGGATGGAAATAGAAAACACTAACCTGAGTGAGGTAACCCAGACACAAAAAAGATGAACATGGGATGTACTTACTCATAATTGGTTTCTAGCCATAAATAAATGACATTGAGCCTATAATTTGTAATCCTAGAGAAGCTAAATAAGAAGGTGAACCCAAAGAAATACATATAGTTATCCTCCTGGACATTGGAAATAGACAAGATTGCCAGGCAAAACTTGAGAACTTTGGGGTGGGGTGGGATTGGGTTAAAGGGAGATGGGGAGAGAAAAGTGAGAAGGGGAGGATGGGGGGAACTTGGGTGAATGGGATGGTTGGGATAAAGGAAGGTTGGATATGTGAGCAGGGAAGTATATATCTTAATTAAGGGAGCCACCTTAGGGTTGGCAAGAGACTTGACTCTAGAGGGGTTCCCAGGTATCCAGGCAGATGTCCCCAGTTAGCTCCTTGGGCAGCAGAGGAGAGGGAGCCTGAAATGGCCCTATCCTATAGCCACACTGATCAATATCTTGCATATCATCAAAGAACCTTCATCTGGAAATGGATGGAGATAGAGACAGAGACCCACACTGGAGCACCGGACTGAGCTCCCAAGGTCCAAATGAGGAGCAAAAGGAGGGAGAACATGAGCAAGGAAGTCAGAACCGCAAGGAGTGCACCCACCCACTGAGACAGTAGGGATGATCTAATGGGAGCTCACCAAGGCCAGCTGGGCTGGGACTAAAAAAGCATGGGATAACACTGGACTCTTTGAACATGGTGGACAACGAGGGCTGATGAGAAGAAGCCAAGGACAATGGCACTGGGTTTTGATCCTGTTGCATGTACTGGCATTGTGGGAGTCTAGCCTGTTTGGATGTTCACCTTCCTAGACCTGGATGGAGGGGGAGGACTTTGGACTTCCCACAAGGCAGGTAACCCTGACTGTTCTTTTTACTGAAGAGGGAGGGGGAGAGGAGTGGGGAGCGGGGGAGGGAAATGGGAGGCTCAGTGGAGTCAGAAATTTTTTCAAAAAAAAAAGGAATTTGGCAATGACTCTTCTGTTTCTATTTTGTGAAACGCATTATAGCTTTTAGAGATAGCAGGAAAAATACTGTGCCATTTTAAAATGCCAGCTTTCTGGGTTGTCTTACCAGTAAAAACTCTGACTCTTTGAGGCAGGAGGTCCTGCTACAGAGAGAGCATTTGAGTGTTGTTTGTTAACACACTGTTCCAGCTTGCTTGCCAGGAAGGGCCTTGAAATGCCATACCATTGTAGCAATAAAAATGGATCCAGCTCGTACCTCCACCATGAGCTCAGAATTTCAGAAAGCTAAGGAATGGGCTGGATCAAGCCGTAAAAGCCACGGCTCAATCCTTTCCATATTGGTTAGGAAATTAAAGAATCATGGGGTCAGAAAAAAGAGAGATATACAGTAATAAGAGAGTAAAAGATGAAGTAACCTGTAAATGGCTTAGAGTGTGTTAAAAATATATGCAGGCTAAAGGTTAAAGTCCTTAAAATTAAAAAGAAAGAAAGAGAGTAGTTGGGTGTGGGGATACAAACCATTAAACCCAACTCTTGGTAGACAAAGGCAGGCAGACCTCTTTGAGTTCAAGGCATGGTGGTACACATCTTTAATCCCAATGCTTGGAAAGCAGAGGCAGAAAGACCTCTGTGAGTTTAAAGTGCGGTGTCACATGTCTTTAATCACAAATCTGGGAGGTGGAGGCAAAGAGACCTTTGTGAATTCACAGTGTGGTGGCAAACACCTTTGATCCCGGCACTTGGGAGGCAGAGGCAGGCAGATATCTCTGAGTTTGAGGCCAGCCTGGTCTACAAGAGCTAGCTCCAGGACAGGCTCCAATCTACAGAGAAACCCTGTCTCAACAAAAACAAAAACAAATGACAGAAGAAGGGGCTTTTTCTTTACCTTATAAGACACAGAGGAAGACAGGCAGACATAGACACACAGGGACAGAAGTTTAGTCTGTAGAAGCAATCAAAACAGAGATTCATTTAAAGACTGTTACTTTTAAGCAATTGGATGCTACTTTGTCACAAGTTCAGAAATATAGCCAGGCAAAAATCACTTGAAGATGCATTAAATTCAAAATAGTCCTACACAGATGCAAGAAATGTGATGATCTTGTAGGGATGACTGTTCAACAAACAGCTTTAGGGCTTACAAAATACTTTGTTTTCCTGGTGATTGCTTTTTACTATAGATAGAACATCTTTTAATTAATAGTTTTCACTTAGTACAGGAAATAATGAATTTCAATATGACATTTCCATACACACATATCATTGTAGTTTGTTCATGCTCTTTTGTACTCTTTCCTTTTTCTGCTAGTCCCCCTTCTCTCCCCCAATAATTAACCCCCCTCTTTTATGTCTTTTGTGTGTGTGTGTGTGTGTGTGTGTGCGACATGTCAAAATTCCTTTATCCATTAATCTGTTGATGAACACCTAGGATGATGCCATAACTTGGCCATTGTGAATACTGCCACAAAAGAAACAGGGGCTCCCTCGTGTCTCTGTAACAGGCTGGCTCAGATTCCCTTGCAGCTATCCCCAGCAGTCCTGCAGATACATCAGCTGACAGTTCTATCATCAGTGCTTTGAGGAACCTGCACTGTGATTTTCCACAGAGGCTGGATTGACATCTCCACCAGGTTTCATTTTCTCACATTCTTCCCAGCATGTGATGTCGCTGCTTTGTTTTTGGTGGCCATATTGACTGCAGTGAGGTGGAATCTGAATGTAGTTTTACCTTGCAGACCTGCCGCAGTCTAAGGATGTTGAACACTTTTCCTAACTTTATCAGCCATATTTGCCTTTCTTCTAAGAATTTTTTTGTTTAATTCATTGGTCAATGTATTGATTGAATGATTTGGATACTGATATTTGAGTATTTTATTTCAGTGTCAGGTATAGAGATAGCAAGAAATTCCTTCCTTCTGTGTGTGGCGTCTCCACTCTGCTGCCTATTCCCTTTGTGTGCAGCTCTACAGTTTTAGAAAACCCAATCTGTCAGTTGTGCCTCCTGAGCACTTGGAGCTCTTGTCAGAATGTCCTTTCCACACCTGGCCTCCATTGTGACCGACCTATTCTCCCCATTTCAGGCCAGCAGTTTCAAAATTGAAAGCCTTCCATTAAGGTCGTTGTGGCAGACCTAATTGACTTCTGTACAAGGCGAGAGATAGTGACTTAGACTAATTCTTCTTCAGGAGAACATACAGTTTTCTCAGCACCATATGGTGAAAATGTGG
The DNA here is from genome assembly GCF_014885135.2 of Alexandromys fortis. Classification (NCBI taxonomy): domain Eukaryota; kingdom Metazoa; phylum Chordata; class Mammalia; order Rodentia; family Cricetidae; genus Alexandromys; species Alexandromys fortis. The sequence continues at coordinate 14,355 of NW_026068585.1, forward strand.
TGCTTTCTGTGGTGTGAGCTTTTGGCACCTTTGTCAAAAATGAGGTCAAATGACCATCTGCGATTCCAGGACTTGGCAGATAGTGGCAGGAGGATCAGTAGTTCAAGGCAAGACCATCCTGAGCTGCAAGGGATCCTGTCTCAGACACACATGCCAACCTGTACCTGTGTGGATTTACTCTGAGTCTCTTTTCTATTCCTTTGTCTTTGTCTCTGTTTTGGTGCTGGTAGCATGGTGTTTTTGTCTCTATGGTTCTGTAGTGTAACAAATTAGGGCGTTGCCATGCTTAGGATAGCTTTGGTTATGTGTGATGTTTTGTGTCTCTGTGTGAATTTTGGAAGTCCTTTAGTATTTCTGTGAAGAATAACATTTTTATTTTGATATGGATTGCACTGAATCTGTCAATTACTTTTGGTAAGATCACCATTTTCACAATATTAATTATGCTAATTCATATTTGAAAGTCATTCTTCAAATTGTTTCTTTGGTCTGTTAAATCTTTTATTATTTATGAAAATTTATTTTATGTGCTTTGGTGTAACGGTGTCAGAGCCTCTGGAACTGGACATGTGAACTGCCATGTGGGTGCTGGGAATTGAAGCCAGACCCTCTGGAAAGCAGCCAGTGCTCTATTGCCAAGCCATCTCTCCAGGCCCAATGTTTTACATTTTAGTTTTGTATTTGTTTGTTTGTTTATTGCTTTATAAATAATATCATTCAAAATTTCCACTTCCTCCCACTCCTCTACTCACCCTCTCCCATCCCCCTCCTATAACAATTGCTAATTGTTGTTTTACATTTTTAATTGTAGGGCTAGAGAGATGGCTGAGAAGGTAATGGCATATGCTCCCAAGTCTGAAAAGCACCATTCAGTTCCTGGAAGCTATTTGGTTGAAGATTTCCTCGGACCTCTACACACCCACAGTGGTAAGTGAATGTGTATACACACACAAGAAAGAAATGAATGTGTATAGACACACACACACACACAAAGAAAGAAGTGGAAAATATAATATAATTTTAATTGCACGTGTCTTCCATTTGTATTTTCAAGACAGGGTTTCTATGTGTAGCTTTGGAGTCTGTCCTGGAACTCGTTCTGTAAAGGAGGCCTGCCTCAACCTCAAAGAGATCTGCCTGCCTCTGCCTCCAAGAGTGCTGGGATTAAAAGCATGTGCCACCACGGCACAGCTTCATTATAATTTCAGGTGCCTTTAAAAAAACTTTTAGCTTAAAAGTTAGGTTATTCCTAGGCAGTTAATTTTTGACTTACTTTGTTTGTCTAATTATGTATAATTATATGTTTTTGTGTATAGCTGTGTGTATGTGAGTGCCCTCAATGGACAGAAGATAGCACTGAATCTCAGGGAACTTGAAATGGAGGAAATTGTCAACTGCCCAAACTCTAGTTCTCTGGAAGAGAAGCATGGTCTCTTGTCAGTAGACCATCTCTCTAGTCCAGTCTCCTAGGTATTTCTATTTTTGCAATTGCTAAAGGAATTGTTTTAATTCTCTATCAGTAAGCTCAGTATTTATATAGAGAAACATCTATTTCTATAGGTTTATTTGGTATTCTGCTACTGTGCCGAAAATGCTTATGAGATCTAAGACTCCTTTGACTCTCTCAAGTACAGAATCTGAGAGGTAATTTGACTACTTCTGTTTTCTTATGGCTTCTGTCTCTTGTATTACTGCTTTGACTAAGATTTCAGCACTGAATTGAATAAGAGTGAAGAACGTGGGCTTTACACCTTCTTATTCAAAATGAAATGATTTCAGTTTCCTCCCATTTAGTACAATGCTGGTGACAAGGTTGACATACATGGTCTTCATTATGTTTCTGTGGTTGATTTTTATTGCCGACATAAGTGAATTTGGGCCAGTCGAGTAGCACATTTCTAGAGAGACAGCTCTCAGGGAATACACCCGGGGAATGTTGGTAGCACCAGTCAATAGGCTGGGCTCCCAGAGTGAGCAAAGAGGACAAAAGGAAAAGGCAAACTGAGCAGAGAATCATCATTCTCTGTCTTATCGCCACTGGCACAGTGTAAAGAGCTGTCTCAACAGCCTGCCACAAGAGCTTGTGCCACTGTCACTGCCATGTTATCCCAATATGACAGGCTGCATTCACTCCAAAGCCTGCACAAAATATGCCCTTGTCTTCTGAAGGTACTTTGGTCTGGTATTTTGTCAGAAAAATGAGAAATGAAATAAGTCCAGAACCTTGGTACCAGGGTGGGAATCATTATTGTTATAAATGTGACCTTGCACTCTGTAGGCCTTAGGAATGAGGTCGCAGGATGAATGTAAAAGAGTTCTGAGTGGTTGACTAGAGAAATCCTCTAACACTGTATGTATAGCTTAATGGGTGGGACATGGGAAGACCAAAATGCCAATAGAAACATAGATAGTGAAGTCTGTGCTCATGAGGTTCCTAGTAGGAACAAGGACTCTACTGGGAACTAGGTTAGATGGCATTTGTCTTATATCCTCTCAGAGAATCTGGCTGCATTCTGTCTATACCCTGAGGAGCTGCAGGGACCTGAAATCAGAAGTGATGGACTAAGTCTGGCATAGGAAATCTCTACACATCATACTAATTCCTCTGATCAACTAATCTTTAAATCACCTTTGTGTGTTGATGGGCGAGGCGGATCAGAAGTTGTAATTAACCAAACCAACTTAAAATAATATTCAGCTTTAATAAACAAAAGAAAGGAAACTTAAAAAACCAGGGTTCTAGCGATTCAGGAGAGCAGGAACAAAAAGAGAGCTAGCTAGAACACATGGATGCTTTTATTGGCTATCTGTGGCCCCAGCGGACACACTAAGCAGCATGTGATTGGCTGAAGTCCCCCATCATCTCCCCCTTTCTCTAAACAAGATCAAACTAAACCCAATACAACTATATACAGTAGGAACAGATACCAAATATAAAAGTAGAAACAACAAACAATATTAAGCAAGAAACATATAACAAAAGTTTTGCTAAGCATTCTATTTTAAGGAATCTAAATAATGTAGAGGGTAACTACAATTATCTTGACTCTTACTGGCTAATTCTCACATCTTGATTAATACATTTCTATTACTGAGTGTAGTACCACGAGGTGGTGGTTTACCAGGAAGGATCTTAACCTGCATCCATCTTGAAGAGGAGAGCTATAGCATCTGTCTCACTGCCTTATTCCTCCCAGAATTCTATTGTGTCTTCCCTGCCTACCTATGTTCTGACCTATCAGGCCAAGCAGTTTTCTTTATTAATTAACCAATGAAAGCAACAGATAGATAGAAGGCCCACCTACATCAGTGTGTGATTTCTTTCTGGGTCTCCCAACATTGGAGTCTCCTAGGAGCAAAGAGTGGTGTGTTTAAATAGAGTTCTCTTGCCTTGTCTACCATTTATGAAACTGCTGATCCCGGACTAGCCAAGGGTCAGTCCTTCAACATGTCCATCNCCCCTGAACACTTTGAATAGTGGGAAAGGGGAGCAAAGACAGGACTGAGATCTGAGCAGGAGGCTCAGGCTCTGTGTTTTCATAAGTCACCCCTCAGTGAACGCTCTGTGGGAAGAAGGAGGCTGTGGAAATCAAGCCTTCCAATGGGTCTGATTTTCTGTTTTCCATCCTGCCAGTTGTGAAATGCATGACAGAAAGGTACCTCAAGAAGTCAAACTTCCTGCCGACCTTGGGTGACAGTAACAGTTTCTTACAATTACATGGAGGGCTGGGCTAGAAACCACCATTCCCTTAGCACCCTAATCAGATGCCAAGCTGAAAGGATCAGCATGTCCATATCTGCTTTCCCATTCTCTTTAATAGTGCCTACAGCTATCTCCCACTCAAGGGCTGTAGCAGGGTGTCCTCAGGCTCCCTGACATAATCCTTGTTCTCATGACACCAGAGTAGCGAAGGTCAACCCCTTGTTTCCTTCTCATGATGGCACCTAGCAACTGTGATTAGGGAAGGGCACAATGAACATCTTGTGCGATGCCAACCTATCATGAAGCAGTCAATATCTCACCAAATTCCCCAGTGTGATGCCAGCCTTGCAAGAAGAGTGGGTTTGTCCTACGAGTAGGTCTACCAGTCACTCTTCCCCAGGCCCACCTGGTACGCTTTGGCTGAATCATCTGCTTTCTAAATAGGACTTCTTGAGTCCTGTGGAGTAGCTGAGAAAGGGGACCTGAAATACATTCAATAGGTAATCTGAGGTGACTTTAATAAAAGTTTTCTTGAGTGGATTTCTGTCACTGCTAGGTAACAATGGGGAAGATTATGGTTGCTGGAGCTATGTCTCAGAATGGGCAGGCACTGGGCTAGAGACGGGTCTCTCCCAGGAATTCTGAAGCAGGCTAGAGAACAGGAGGCAGGCAAGTGGCAGAGCTTAGGCGGCCTCGCGAGCAATGGAGGCAGCACAGCACAGCCAGTTCCCTCCTGGCCGGAACACCGAAGCCTAGTGAAGAAAACTGAAGGTCCAGTTGATTGGATTTCAGTACTATGTCATAACAGACAGATAATCGTCCACTTGTTCATCAAGATGGAAAACTCAGATTCTACCGATCAAGGAAATGACCAATCTGCAGCACAGCGCAGAAGACAAGTGAATCGCTTGGATTGGAGAGAAGCTTTCCATCGATTGGTAAATAATCTGAGTGGAGAAGACTATAGACTTCTGAGAGACAACAATTTGCTAGGCACTTCAGGTCAAAGTACTGGGGAGGAGCTGTTCAGAAGACTACAGCAAATTAAAGAGGGGCCTCCGCCGCTGCCACCACTGCCGCCAATGCAGAGCTCAGAAGAAAATGGAGGATCTTCAGATGATGAGTCCAATGGTGACGCTGTAATAGATTGGCTTAGCTCTGTCAGACACACTGGCAATACAACAAGTGGTCAGAGAGAAAAGCAGTCCGGGAGGGCAGTGAGCCACACTAATCCAAACAGTGGTGATTTCACATTCAGTTGAGAGACAAATGTTAACCGTAATAATGGAAGCCAAACCTCAGAGAATGAAAATGAACCATCTGCTACACGTCTTAGTGTAGAAAACATGGATCACAGCCTCCAAAGGCAGGTGGAAAATTCAGCATCTGAGACATCATCTGCCAGAACACCTAGGTCAGAACACAGTTCTGCTGAAGCATTAACAGATGTGCCATCCACCAGAGGTCGGAGGAGGGCAAGAAGCCTGAAACCAGAACACCAGCGAAGAACCAGAGCCAGAGCTGAAAGAAGTAGGTCTTCTCTGCACCCAGCAAATGAAGTTCCATGAAGATCTCATCATAGCATGTCATCTCAGACTTTTGAGCAGCCTTTGGTAAACGAGATCGAGGGAAGTTCTAGAGCCCCTCACCATGGGACTTTGAGACACCAGATAACTGGACCTGAGTTGATAGGTAGAGGTCGTTTTGTGGCAGCTGGGTCAAGCAATTCTGCCGCTCAAGGGACAAGCTCTTCAGATGCAGATACCAATGGTGAAGTAAATGGTTTTCAGAAAACTGTATTTAAATGTACATTGCTGTATCATGCTTCACATGGAAATGTCTGAGGAAAGAGTATTTCCCACTCACACTTTAAGCAAATAAAAACAGTTGTGACCTCAAAGAAAAACAGAAAACTTACCTCAGTACTTAGATCCATTGTCAAACGTAATATCATTGGTTTCAGTGACTGAAGCTAAATAAGTTGTTTGCACTGTATAGCAGTGTTGAGAAAAACCAGAATTTCTATTAAGAATTCCAGGAGGCCAAGCTGTTCCTGGCTCATGGATATATCATGGAAAAACATTGTTCCTTTTTTCAGTCCAAACTTTCTAGTTACTCAGGAAGATTAATAAGACATGGAACGTTTGTTGTATGACTTCAATCCCTTTTTCTGTTTCCCACTTTAAGACTCTGTACTTTGTTTCTCTCTATGTTCTCTGCATATTCGAAAGAACAAGAAGACTGAGAGAATTCCTCAGGTAAAACCATTACAGCTGCTGCCTCCTTTCCACCCTAACATTTCTCTTTCCAGGAAGGATTCCTCATGAATGGTCCCCTGTGAATTCTTGAAGCTAGCTTGCTACCACACCTTGTGTTAACATAAACTATGAATATACCAGAATATTCCTTTCATCAAACTTTATATCTTCATGTCTGTTCCTTATATCACCTTTGTCTGCTTCAGTAATATGGATATTTATATATTAATCTGTTTAATCCAAAATTCATACCTCCAAAAAACAGAATGAAGAAGAGTCTCCCATCTCAGTCCTGATCAGGCCTGATCTTGCTTACTTTTTGGGATCAGGCATGTTCAGAGTGATATGGCCATGGATTAAGTGAGAAGATTTCTAAATAGCTGTACACTTGTCATTCCAAGACAACTATACACTATGATTTTTATTTTCATCTGTTCAAAAGGCCTGTTATGTTTCTCCTACGGCTGCAAGCTCATTGATGCTATCTCTGATCCATAATACTGTAGGATCCGAGATGTTCAAACAAGTCCATTTTAGCTGCTGTTGCTAAATATTTCAGTTCACAGCCTCTAATGTTGAATCAGAAACTGGCCTAAATTTGCAGCGGTTTTCCAGACTCAGTCTCTTACAACCTGGAATTAAAGATGTCGGCCATTCCCTCAGCCTCCCTGTTCTGGTTCATAAGGCTTAGCTCTGATTTCCAACTTTAATTTCCTTTTTGATTCACCACTGTCCTCTTTATACTCTCTCTGTGTTCTTTGCATTACACACTTGGTGGCCTTTATCATTGTGGCCTTGAAATCAAAGGACAAGAGAGCAAAACCAGTGGGGTACTTTCCACTTCTTATCAAATTTGCAATGGAGCTGGTTACAGAGGGACACAGTGGAGAATAATACCTCAAAATGTGGCCTGTCCCTTGTATTTTCCTGTTGCGTATTACTCTGATGGCTGTGATTCTTTGTGTCAGACTCGGTGCCTTTTCTGTACGCTAGGTGGGGTAGGAGTGAAAAACCAAAGCTCCCTATCTCCAACAAGACTATGGTTTCTATATCTTTTAGGGATGAGAATCTCAAGGAGCAGGCTGGAGAGATGGCTCATTGGTTAAGAGCACTGGCTGCTTTCCTAAAGGTTTAACTCCCAGCAGCCACATAGTGGCTCACAACCATCTGTAATGAGATCTGTGCTCTCTTTTGGCCTGTAGGCATGCAGGCAGGCAGAATACTATATGCACAGAAAATAAATCTTAAAAAAAATTTAAAAACCTCAAGAAGCATTTGCTTCTGTTTTAAGTGAGAATCACATCGTTCGTTCCTTTCTAGAATTCTCCACCTCCAGAGGGTAAATGGCCATTCTGCAGCACAGAACTAGTGCCTGAGCATGTGTTGAATCACTGCAGTGCTCCAACAGGGTGGCTGAGCTGCATGTATAACTCCTATCCTATTCTAGGGCCTCATTTCCACTGGTGCACTGAAGTAAACTCACCACAACTCATGGAAACCACTTGAGAACATGTCAGAAAATACATTAGCATAATGTCACATAGGTGGTTTGAAACTGGCCACAGTGGACATTCTTTTACAACAGAGGTACTTCAATTGAGTTGCTAGACAATTTCTAGGGCATCAAGGCCTTCCTTTGGCAAAGAGAAGGGAGGTGGGAATAGAGATCTTCTACCTTCTTCATCATTTCAATTTTCAATGGGCATCCTCTATTCTACTTTAATTCAACTTTGGTGTGTGGTTGGAGTGGAGGTGAAAGGTAAGATCAGTTCAGTTGAAATCCAAAGTCAAGTAGGTCTTGGGGAGGTATCCAACTCCAGTAACCAGAGCTGTTAGACTGTTTATAATGCCTACCTACTATTTTAGTGTGGCGATATACCATGGGCTTTATAATTAATGTTTCATTTTGGACATATAGAGTGCTTTAAACTTTTCCCATGTTTACAATGATGCAAAGAGCATATTTATACATGCATGTTTGTGTTTGGTGGAGTAACTCCTCAATGAATGTTGAGAGTGATAATGATGAATATTATTGAGTAGCTGATGACTAGGGTGATTCAATACACCCTTTGACAGTCATCTTGCCTGTCAGCTTTAATGCTAGTAGGTAGACATGAATCCCTAGGACAAAGAATTGGAAAATTCCCATCAGGGGAATTTGCTTGGCTTAGGAAAAAAAAAGACATATAGATACTAAATTTTAGGGTCTTCCAAAGAAATGGCTAAGCAAGACCCACCAGTCAACCACTGCCCCAACACACACACACACACACACACACACACACACACACACACACACAAAGTTTTCACTTTGAAATACAAGTAAATTATTAAGAATAGTGATGCATTGGACAAAAGCCTTTAGCAAAAGAGATAAACACAGAAACAAGGAACTTGGAAGAAACAGAAATTAGACATGAATAACTTAGAGATCAATGTTCTTAGCGAGACACATAGATGTACTATTTCCATGAAATATACGTTGATCCTCGATACAAATATGATCATTCTAAAAACAAGAACTTGTTCTGCAAAATTCAAATTACAAGAGAAGAAGGATTGGTTTGTTTGTTTCTTTTGCTTTATTTAAATTCAGTAGAGGATACATTTACATCTAGTTCTCAGAATATAGTACAAAAGGGGGGAGAAGAGATCAAAATATGAGAATTAGAGAGCCAAAATGATCTGTGAGTTTCCAAAAGTAGAACATGATAAAACACAGGGGAATAATCAAAGAGATAAAAAAGTTTTTTCTCACAAAGGAAATGCTTCCACTTGGAGTCCACTCAATACCCAGTGCATTGACTGTGTGGCATGTGGAGGCACATTATCACAAGATTTTAGACTAGCAGAGAAGTGAGTGGAGTCTTTGCTCCATTAGACAAAGGAGTGGTTAGAGGACCTAGGAAACAGAGCTTCTAATATGAGAGGCTGGATTCATGGATTTCGAACATTAGTAATGTCAGTTACAACATAGTTCTCTTAAAGGCAGGCCGTCAAACAGTCTGACTACACAGTAGGCTAGCATTCTTAAGTCTTCAGTGACCTCAAGGTGTATTATTAACTCTGCTCATGGGGTCCAGCAGAAGTTCCAATCTCAGAATGCATGCGGTACTTTCAAGATATTGCATCGCCACAGCTGGATAAAAGAAAACTCCCAGGAAGTGGGTGAAAGGGAATGTCAGGAAAACAGCTATGTTGTGGAGCATAGACAGTGACTGGAGGGGTCTGGGAAGATGACTTCGGGGTCCGGAAGGATGAATCCTTCAAATTACCTGGGCCATGGTCCATATTGGGAAGTGCTTTAGAGTCTATTTTAGTTAGGGTTACTATAACATTGATGAAACACCATGCAAAAGCAACTTGAGGAAGAAAAGGTTCATTTCACTTACATTTCCATATCTTAGTTCATCATTGAGAGCAGGTAAGACAAAACCTCAAGCAGGGCAGGAACCTGGAAGCAGAAACAGGAGCAGAAGCCCTAGAGAAGTGTGGTTTAGTGGCTTGCTTCTCAAGACTTGCTCAGTCCTCTTGCCTGATGTGGGGGTGTCATATATCAATCCGTTGATTTCATTGGTTAATCAATAAAGAAACGCCTTGGCCCTGATAGGTTAAAACATAGGTGGGAGGAATAAACAGAATAGGATGCTGGGAGGAAGAGGAAGTGAGGTCAGACTCTGCTCTGCTCCC
>NW_026068586.1:0-2638 GCF_014885135.2 Alexandromys fortis
ATCCCTGTGAATTTGAGGTCAACCTGGTCTACTAAGTGAGTTCCAGGACAACCAGAGATAACACAGAGAGGCCCTGTCTTATAAAAATAAATAATAAAATAAATATTAAAAAACAAAAATAGTCCAAGCAGTGGTGGTGCATGCCTTTAATCCCAGCACTCAGGAAGCAGAAGAAGGCTGATCTCCGTAAATTTGAGGCCAGCCTGGTCTACAAAGTGAGTTCCAGGACAGCCAGGGCTGTCACACAGAGAAACCCTGTCTTGAAGAGAGAGAAATGCATGGTGTACACAGAACCTGGGAGAGCCCATGCCTCAGGCCCTGGGTACCACTATGAGAGGAGAGAGCACCTGGGTGAGTTTGAGTTTATAAAGGACAGGTTGACTGCTTAAGGGGGAAGGCAGTTTGGCAGCTCTAGGGAAAACTGAACCGTGGCTGTATTAAGAGAAAGTTACAAAGATCTTAGCAACTGCTCATTTTCCTCTTCACGCTTTCGTTACCAGGTGAGAAATGATGGAATACATAATGGAGCAATTTAAAAAATAAATCGTCAGCCAGGCAGTGGTGACAGTGCACCCCTTTAATCCCAGCACTCGGAGGCAGAGGCAGGCAGATCTTTGTGAGTTCAAGGCCAGCCTGGTCTACAGAGTTCCAAGACAGCCAAGGAAACAGAAAAACCCTGTTCTGAAAAACAAAACAAGACAAATTGAATTCTCTCTTGTCTTTTCTTTATTTTTTGGAGTGTGTGTATTTTAATACAAGGTCTCACTATGTGGTTTACTATATAGCTTAGGCTGTTTCTGGAACTCAGTACGTGAATCAGGCTGGCCTTGAACCCAGAGATCCTCCTGCCTCTGCCTTTCCTGTGCCCTAAAGGCTTGGTTCTTAAAATGGTTCATAGGCAGGGTGTGGTGGCACAGCTATCAAACATATTTTCTTTTTTTTTTTAAAAAAATTATATAATGTTTTGTCTCCATGTATGCCTGCCTGCCAGAAGAGGGCACCAGGTCTCATAGATGGTTATGAGCCACCATGTGGTTGCTGGGAATTGAACTCAGGACCTCTAGAAGAGCATCCAGTGCTCTTAACCACTGAGCCATCTCTCCAGCCCCCAAGTACAAGTTTTTTTTTTTTTGTCATTTTTTTTCTTTGACAAATAAGCCAAGAGCTTTATTGATGCAGCAGGCACTTTACAATAAACCCAAGACAGCCTGTCTTCTCTGCAAGACAGTGTCTGTACAAACTCTCAGGTTTTCCACTTCAGAACCCAAGCTCTCCTTTTCACAGCAGCCCTTGGATCTGCACCTGCCCGAATAGTTCCTCCCCATGGCAAACAGAAAGTACACACGGGTACACCTGACATAATCTGGCCAGTCTTGATAGTCAAGTGTCAGACAACGGCAGAGACACTGATCCTGCAAAGAATTTAGGAAACAATAAGACAATTTCTCCCTCCACCTAAAAATAAAATACATTTCAGCAGATATGTTTCCTGAAATATTTAGTTGGGAGTTCAGGAAGATGGTTCATTGTCCCTTCTTCACCAGCCTGGGCATCCAAAATTCTTCTCAAGATAATATAATTCTTTTTTTTTTAAACAGTCTTTCTTGCTGTGAGAACTCTTTTTTTTTTAATTATTTATTATGTATACAGTATTCTCAGTATTCTGTCTGCAAGTATGTCTGCAGGCCAGAAGAGGGCACCAGATCTCATTACAGATGGTTGTGAGCCACCATGTGGTTGCTGGGAATTGAACTCAGGACCTTTGGAAGAACAGGCAGTGCTCTTAAGACTGAGCCATCTCTCCAGCCCTGTGAGAACTCTTATAATGGAGCCTAGTCCTCCTACAGCTAAGGCCTTCACAGCTTGATTTTTCGTGTTGATTGGAGAGTTCCGCAAAGCTGCATGTCCCCTTGCCGCAGGAGCCCGTCCACCTCACCCGGATCGGGGCCTGGCTCGCCCGCCGTGGCCGCCTCTTCCTGCTTGTCCAGGAATTTGTTCTCGTCCGTCGATGTCCACCCTACGGAAGCACGAGGACAGCGTGTTCCAGGCCATGGCGGGAGCTCGGCGGCCGCCCAACTGGCTCGGCTCTACTCCGCTCCTCACTGGCTCCACTCGGGCTGTTTTTTTTTTTTTTTTCCAAGACGGGGTTTCTCTCTGTAGCTTTGGAGCCTGTCCTGGAACTCGCTCTGTCTCAGCCTCCCGAGTGCTGGGATTAAAGGTGTGAGTCAGCACCGCCTGGCTTCAAGCACAATTTTTTGGGGGGTTTTTTAAGACAGGGTTTCTCTGTAGCTTTGGTGCCAGTCCCGGAACTAGCTTTTTTTTTTTTTTAATATTTATTTATTATGTATACAACACTCTGCCTCCATGTATGCTGACACACCAGAAGAGGGCGCCAGATCTCATTACAGATGGTTGTGACCCACCATGTGTTTGCTGGGAATTGAACTCAGGACCTCTAGAAGAGCATCCAGTCCTCTTAACCACTGAGCCATCTCTCCAGCCCCGGAACTAGCTCTTGTAGACCAGGCTGGCCTCGAACTCCCAGAGGTCTGCCTGCCTCTGCCTCCCGAGTGCTGGGATTAAAGGCGTGCGCCACCACCGCCCTGCAGAAACCCTGTCTTGAAACACACACACACAC
>NW_026068586.1:5584-8849 GCF_014885135.2 Alexandromys fortis
CACACACACACACACACACACACACGAACACACACAGAGCCTTCCCTTTCCACCAAGTACCTCCACCCACCCATGGCTCTGCCCCCTGCCTGCTGTACCATACAAGTGATTGCTCCTCTTTGTCTGAGCAGGCCTCAGCTGCATCCTTCAGGACCCCTCTTTTAGCCTGTGAGTTTTGGCTGTTCGTTTTTCTTTACACACCAAGTCTCTGTTGAAGATGAGGCTATTTGCCAATTCAAGGCGGAAAACAGCATGGGTTCCAAACAAGCCAGTGCCCAGAAGGCTATGATAGGGAACCCAGAGCCATGCCCAACTCCCAGGGATCTGCAGGTATGGCTTTGTTCATTTCTGCCAGTGTCCTAAGAGCTACCCCTCTGGTGGACATGGCCAGTGCAAGCTGGATGTGGATGTGCTGGTGAGAAAGGACAAGGGTGTGAGTACTTGGCTGTACTGGCAAAGTCAGTCTTGGGCCCTAGCGACCTGAGTCAACCCCTTCTAGACTCTTGTCAGGTTTCTGGGACCGTACTCCAGAAGACTCTCTGCCACGCTCTCAGGCCTCCTCGCTGCTCTCCAGTCTGGCAGACTGCTCCAGTAGCCTCCTCTGCGTTCCTTGGAGACCTGGATGGGCCAGCCAGGTATCAAGAGTGGTCTAAGTTTCCTTATGGAGCTGGGGTCATGTGGCTGGGCAGAGGGGGTCCTGAGATGCCAAGCTGGTCTCTGAGAACGTCTTTAACCTGGAGGCAGCCACAGCCTACACCCCATGCAAGGCCCACTGCACCAGAGCGGCCACCCAGGCTCTGACCCCATCCTGGTTTCCAGCACTGGTAGCAGTGTGATGGTTGCCTCAGTGCTGTCGAGTCCCTGACTTCAGGTGGGCTATGGCTGCCATCTGTTTTGTTTTTCTCTGCAATCCTGTTACCCCGGGCTTCTCCAAAGTGTGCAGTGTCAACTCTGTGCTGCTATCTGAGAGCCATTGCCCTTGCTGGGCCGCTGAACAGGTGTTTTTTTGTTGTTGTTGTTGTTGTTTTTGGTTTTTCGAGACAGGGTTTCTCTGTGTCTTTGGAGCCTGTCCTGGAACTAGCTCTGTAGACCAGGCTGGTCTTGAACTCAGAGATCCGCCTGCCTCTGCCTCCCGAGTGCTGGGATTAAAGGCCTGCGCCACCACCACCTGGCATTGCAGGTGTAATTTTTAAGAGAAGGGGAGGTCAGTGTTAGAATGAGCTATGATGCCATGGTAAAGGAGATCAGAGATGGGGACAAGAAATACAGGGAAGGGCACAAGGGAAAGAGGGCAGAGGGACAAGGGAGGGCCTCTGGATAGATGTGGCACTAGGAAAACGAGTTTATGAAGGGAGAAACCCCTTATTAGGATGAGGTATTTAATTGGGCACATTAATTAGGTGAATCAAAGGGGGCTTCTAATAGCTGGATTTTGGTAGTCTGTCTCAGGAAAAGTGGCCACATAAAGGAATAGACCTTGAGGGCTAGCTTTAGGAATGTAATCTAAAGTTTTTTTTTTCTTTTTTTTTTTAAGCAAGGCAGAGGGAATGGCAGGGGGGCAAGGCCTGCCAGAGCCATAAGCTCAACTGGGCTAGTGTCCCTTCGGTCTCCAGCAATCCCAAAGCTGGGGATACAGGCATGATCTGATCTGGGACACCCAGATTGTTATGTGGATACTGAGATCAAACTCCAGTTTTCAAGGTTGCCCAGCAAGTGCTCTTACGATGAGCAGGAAGACTTTAGCTAAGTCATTTTGAAGGGAACATGGTAGTGGAGGTACCCTCATTTTAACCTTTCAAGCTAAAAAGGCCAAACACAGCTGGTGGTGCACACCTTTAGCCCCAGCACTCAGGTAGGGGGATCTGACTTCCCAGGTACCCTGTAGCACAGACAAATGCACACACAGAAATGTATTTTTTGTTTTGGGGGGACAGGGTTTCCCTGTGTAGCTTTGGAGCCAGCCTGTCCTGGAACTCGCTCTGTAGACCAGGCTGGCCTCGAACCCAGAGATCTGCCTGCCCCTGCCTCCGGTGTGTTGGGATTAAAGGCGTGCACCACTACAGCCTGGCTAAATGTGCATTTGTTAAAAATTCAAAATACTTGTTAGGTCCTCAGAGGCCAGAGGAGGGTCACAGAACTGTCTAACTACAATCATCTGTGAACGACCAGATGGAGGCTGGAAACCAAACTAGGGTCCTCTAAAATGCTCTGAACTGCTAATCCCTCTCCTGTCCCTTGTTAGCCTGAAACACAACACATAGACCAGTTTGCTTCTGAGTTATCTGCCTGCCCCTGCTTCAAGAGCTGGGGTCTAACAGCATGTGCTACTGCATCTGACTTTGCTTGAAGTTTGGTTTTTGTAGAGGGCAGGTTTTGAACTGCAAAGAAACTCTGCAAGGGAGACTGGAGACAGCATTCTTGCTGATAGGCTTGGCAAACCAAGTTGGGAGGCAAACCTCTCCTATCAGTAGAGTGCCTTGCCAATGGTCAGTCCTGAAGAACACAGATGTGCACTGTAGTTCAAAGGCTCTGATTAGGTTGTGGTTTGTCTTCTGATGAGGTGTTTTTACATATTATATTACAATAAGAGTTATTCCCATAACACCAAGCTTTTTGTTTAGATTAGCTAGGACACGAAGCTCTTGAAATTTGCAACCAAGTTACTAGTCTATGAAACTATTTTCATGTATTATGAATTGTGATTTGAGTATTATAAAAAGAGTACTGGCTTTGCAATAAAGTATGCAGTTGTGTCTCCTACTCTGCACCCCGTGTCCTGATTTCTGAGGCACTACCCAGGGTCATCCATAACCGAGAAGGGTCCCCAACAGGTTTTGTTGGTTTTTTGAGACAGGCTATTACAGGACTTGTTATGTAGACCTCTCCAGTGCTGAGATTAAAGGTGTTTCTTTTTTCTATTTAATACTCCTCAAAATAAAGAGAACAGCTCATTTTAAACAAGAAGTTTATTTAAACAACAAGACACTTGACTTGAAGGGAAAACTATCTAGGATCATTTTGTTCAAGAGTAATTTATCCCTACTTAAAGACAGATTGCCCTACATGTAACAGCTACGTACAAAAAAGTTATAAAATTGTCCTTGGTTTTACAATGATAAATGAAAAACATTAAAATTCTCCAATCGAACAAGGTATGCAAGGATTTTGTGGTTGGGTTCTTTTGTTAAAACATTGAGAGCAAAATAACTTACTGGAATATAAAGATAAGAGCTGATGAGCGAGCATGCCACTAATGGAGCAGGGG
>NW_026068586.1:8977-11617 GCF_014885135.2 Alexandromys fortis
CCCCCCCCCCCCCCGCCCTCCCCGTTTTTCAAGACAGGATTTTTTCGTTTAACAGCCCTGGCTGTCCTGGAACTCACTCTGCAGACCAGGCTGGCCTAGAACTCAGAGATCTGACTGTATCTGCGTCCTGAGTGCTGAGATTAAAGCTGTGCCCCACTACCAGTGCTCAGCCAACTTTGTTTTTTTTTTAAAATGTACACTGATGTTTTGCCTGCCTGCATGCATGTCTGTGTGAGAGTATTGTGTTGGGCACCCTGGAACTGGAGTTAGACAGCTGTGAGCTGCCACGATGAGTGATGAATATTGAACCTGGGTCCTCTAGAACAACCAGTGGTCTTAACTACTGAGCCACCTGTCCAGCCCAAGTTTCTTTTTTCAACATGTAAGTTAAGATTCTTGACAAGTTGGCCCACATCTTTAATTCCAGCACTCAGGAGCAGTTAGATCTCTGTGAGTTCAAGGCCAGCCTGGCCTACAGAGGTATCTCCAGGACAGCAAGATTTACAAAGAGAAACCCGCCTCAAATAAATAAATAAATAAATAAATAAATAAATAAATAAATAAATAAATAAATAAATAAATAAATAGAACAAAAAGAGAATGAGCCTGGTTTGCTATCCTAGAAGTGAGGAAAAGGCAGAAAACTGTTGAGTTTGAGGCCAGTCTAGTTTACAGTGTTCTAGTCAGCCAACGTTCCACAGAAAGACCCTTTCAGAACAAACCAAACACACAAAATCCCAACATCCAAATCACAAAGAGAACGTTCTATTTCCTTTTGACATACATATAAAACTATCTTTGGCCGGGCGATGTTGGCGCATGCCTTTAATCCCAGCACTTGGGAGGCAGAGGCAGGCGGATCTCTGTGAGTTCGATACCAGCCTGGTCTACAGAGCTAGTTCCAGGAAAACAAAAACAAAAACAAAAAAAAAAAAAAAAAAAAAAAAAAAAAAAAAAAAAAAAAACAAAAAAAAAACAAAACAAAAAAAAAAACCCACAAAATACAACAACAACAAAAAAGGTAGAGATTAAGGCATTTAATTTTTAAATTAAAAATTCAGAATGAGAGCATTCACATTTTATAGCACATTTCAATACAGGTCACAATCCAAGTGGTCAGTGTATTTTATGGCTTCTGATTATTATTACCAACAGACAGGATGTACAGATCAGAGTCTGCTGATACATCCGACACTACCAAGGATTCTAATGTTTAGAATTCAACAGTGCTACTGAATGGGGATTCCACACTGATTTCTAAAGGTAAAAATTCCAAGTCTGGGCAAGCTGTATGGCTTAGTAGGTAAAGGACGAGAAAGCCTGACAACCTAAGTACAATCCCCTGGAACCTATGTAAAGGTAAATGGAAAGAAAGAACTGACTCCAAGCTGGGGGTGTGATGGCACTTTTAGTTCCACTCTGAGTTTGAGGCCAGCCTGGTACATAGCAAAAGTTCCAGGATAGTCAGGGACACATAGAGAAACCCTGTCTTGCCGGGCGGTGGTGGCGCACGCCTTTAATCCCAGCACTTGGGAGGCAGAGGCAGGGGGATCTCTGGGAGTTTGAGGCCAGCCTGATCTACAAGAGCTAGTTCCAGGACAGGAACCAAAAGCTAAGGAGAAACCCTGCCTCGAAAAATCCAAAAAAAGAAAAAAGAAAAAAAAAACCCCACTCACATTGTGATAAAGAATGATAAAAAAAATTGTATATTTCTAGGATTTGATGATTTTATCAGTATGGTGTTGGAAAACATCAAGGATAAAAAAAATTAGATCAGACTTTACTAAATGAAAATAAACAATGCTAGTTCCTGGAGAAGAGCCAGAAATATGAATTTCCTTGATTTACAATAAGTTCTAGACTTTTAAACTTTTAATGTTTAATGACGTTTCCATCAAAGGGCAATACTTTGAAGATGTACACCCATTCTTTAAGTCAATCATGGTTATAAAGATGTTTTTGGTTTAAAAATAAAACAAAAAAAGGGGAAGTAGGAATCTTGTCACTTTAAATTCAAGTTATTCTAAACGTAAAGGCATTTCATCTTTACATACCTAAGGAGCACTAAGAGAATTTAATATTCCCCCCCCCCCCCCCGCCCTCCCCGTTTTTCAAGACAGGATTTTTTCGTTTAACAGCCCTGGCTGTCCTGGAACTCACTCTGCAGACCAGGCTGGCCTAGAACTCAGAGATCTGACTGTATCTGCGTCCTGAGTGCTGAGATTAAAGCTGTGCCCCACTACCAGTGCTCAGCCAACTTTGTTTTTTTTTTAAAATGTACACTGATGTTTTGCCTGCCTGCATGCATGTCTGTGTGAGAGTATTGTGTTGGGCACCCTGGAACTGGAGTTAGACAGCTGTGAGCTGCCACGATGAGTGATGAATATTGAACCTGGGTCCTCTAGAACAACCAGTGGTCTTAACTACTGAGCCACCTGTCCAGCCCAAGTTTCTTTTTTCAACATGTAAGTTAAGATTCTTGACAAGTTGGCCCACATCTTTAATTCCAGCACTCAGGAGCAGTTAGATCTCTGTGAGTTCAAGGCCAGCCTGGCCTACAGAGGTATCTCCAGGACAGCAAGATTTACAAAGAGAAACCCGCCTCAAATAAATAAATAAATAAATAAATAAATAAATAAA
>NW_026068586.1:15456-17850 GCF_014885135.2 Alexandromys fortis
TGTTTTTGTTTTCTTTCTTTCTCTTTCTTTCTTTCTTTCTTTCTTTCTTTCTTTCTTTCTTTCTTTCTTTCTTTCTTTTCCAAGATAGGATATCTTTCTGTAACCATGGGAGCCCTGGAACTTGTTCTGTAGACCAGACTAGCCTCAAACTCAGAGATTGCCCTGACCCTGCCTCCCCTCTGGAATGCTGGGATTAAAGGCTTGCCCCACTACACTCGGTCCATTTATAACCTGGACCACACCCCAACCCCTAGCCAGGAAACAAATATAAAGGATGCCATCACGATGTGAACTGTGTATACTTTACGCTGTCTGTCTGTCTCCCTGCTCTAACAAAGTCGGGTGGAATCCTTAATCTGACTCCAAACACTGTAGGAATACTGAGGGCCTGCATCCTCAGTGCCTTGAGCAATCTGGAAGCAGATGGTGATGATGTTCCAAAGCCCTTTCAACTTTCTCCCAGAGTCATTGCAAGAGAGATGAAACCTAAGATTTAGCAGTAGTTAGTCTGAAGAGCCAAGCATGTGGTTCTTAAAATGCAACAGTTGTTGGGAACTGGAAAGAAATGGCTCCAGGGTTTCAAGAGCACATGCTGCTCTTACAGAGGACCAGGATTCAGCTCCCAGCACCCACATCAGGTAGCTCACAAGCAATTTGTAAGAGCTGGTCTCCTTCTGATACCCTCTGCTGGTCTCCACGGATACCTTCACATTCATGGTGTACAGATATACATGCAGGCACATGCGACAAAGACATAAAACAAAATAAGAAAATAAATGATAGCCAGGCAATGGTGTTGCATGTGTTTAGTCCCAACACTTAGAAGGCAGAGGGAGAGAGATGCATTTCTGAGTTCAAGGTCAGCTGGTCCACAGCCAGGGCTACACAGTAAAACCCTGTTGGGGGAAAAATACAAAACATGGAGGATGACCCCGGAGGAATGACACCTGAGGCAGACCTCTGGTCCATACAGGCATGGGCTCATCGGTTTGTGCACTTGTGTGCAAATTTCAGAAGCACTGCTCTAAGTTATATTTGTCTGGTATGTATGTGGATAGTCATGGAATACAAATGCATTGCACAATAAATTTATTATTATTCAGTGAGTGGGGACGAGAGGACTGGGGACTGGGGTACAGCTCAGTGACAGATTACAGCCTAGCTTGTGGCTCTGAGTTTCACCCCCAGCAGCTCTCTCATTGGGACCCGGAGCTCACCATATGGCCATACTTGCTGGCCAGTGAGCCCCAGGGCTGCACTTGCCGCTGCCTCCCACTGTTGGGCTATCAAGCACAAATCACCAGATGTTAAAATTTTCAATTATTTGTTTACATATTTTTGAGACAGGCATGTGATTCTGGCCTAAAATTCACTACATAAAGCAGGATGGCCTCTAACTCATAGAGATCTGTGCACCTCTGCATCCCCAGAACCAGAACTAAAATCCTGCAACACCACGCCCAGCTACACACCCAGAGTTTTCCTTTGAGTGCTGAGGACTGAACTCAGGTCCTCAGGTTTGCAAGGCAAAGGCCTTATCAATGCGTCTAGCTTACTATCTCTTTGCCTTTGATTTTTTTGAGATATTGGGTATGTATTTATGTAAAAAGGATGTATAAATACAACATTTTTGATTCAAAAAACTGAAACATTTATTTTAAAACAGTTCTTTGGTTTATACATAATTTTAACATTTATAAAAGTGGAAAGCAATTTTGCATTTTAATTATATGAATGAGCTTGTTTGTTTTATTTTGAGACAAGGTTTCTCTGTAGCTTTGGTACCTGTCCCGGAACTAGCTCTTGTAGACCAGGCTGGCCTCGAACTCACAGAGATCCTCCTGCCTCTGCCTCCCGAGTGCTGGGATTAAAGGCGTGCGCCACCACTGCCGGGCTAGCTTGTTTATTTTTAACATAAAGAATTAAATCTTCACTGTTTGATAGTGCAGGATGAAGAGCATCTTCAGTGTTTTCTAGGGCTGGTGGATGTTCTGATTAACATATGTATGCATGTTTGGGAGGATAGGTTTACATGTGTGAATGGGTGTGTGTGGAAACTAGAGGACAATTTTGGGGATAAGTCCATAAAATTCATCCACCTAAGATTTTCTGTTTCTTTGCGAGATTTTTTTAGTGGCATGGAATTGGCAAACATTTTGCCAAATGACCTATTTCCTCAGTGTTTACAGTTTGATTATTCTAATTATCATTGAAACATTTATTTCTTTATTGAGGCTTCTCTCTATGTAGTCCTGACTGTCGTGGAACTCACCATGTAGATCAGGTTGGCCTTAAGCTCACAGAGATCTGCTACTTTCTGTCTTCTGGGGCTTCTCCCAGGGCTGAGATGAAAGGTGTGAGCCTCCATTTTTTTCTTTCTTTTTTTTTTTTTTT
>NW_026068587.1:0-1297 GCF_014885135.2 Alexandromys fortis
AACTGAGAAAGAGAAAGAACAATAGGATCTGGGGTAACATATTCCTAAATATGGTTTGATAGAAGTACGTTATAAGCAGACTAGGGTGACAATAATACATAATAATTTATTTTATGTTATATATTATATTACATAATTATAGTTAAATTATATTAAGTGGAACAGAATTTAAAGATTCTAAACACAAAGAGATGATAAATTTTTGAGGTTATTGAAATCCTTATCATTCTGGGGTTTTCATATACATTATCTACATGTATTATTACACTGTTCCTATTTCTTTAGTACAGAAATCATCCATTTGTAAATTCTGATGCAGAGTATAATAGACATTATCAATTAAAGTCACTTAGGGCAAATAAATTTATATGAAATATTTCTAGATATTACTATATAAATATAGAAAATTACTAGACTTCTTTAACCATAATGTGTCTTTATTTGACCCAGGAGTTTCTTAATAACTTTCTTGACATCTTCATTTCTGAGGGTATAGATTAAAGGGTTCAACAGAGGTGTCACTAGGGTGTAAAACACACTCACAATTTTGTCAATAGGAAAGGAGGTCATTGGTCTTACATACAAGTATGAGCAAGGTACAAAGAATAAGAAAACAACAGAGACATGAGAAGCACAGGTAGACAGGGCTTTGTGACGTCCTTCTGAACTGTGTTTCCTCAGGGAGTGAAGGATAACTATATAAGAAACAATAAGTAAACAGAAAATGATTAAGCACATTGACCCACTGTTGGCAGCAATAAGGGGCCCTAGAGTGTGAGTGTCAATGCAGGCCAACTCCAGAATGGGTATTAAATCACATATAAAATGATTAATGATATTGGGGCCACAGAAGGGTAACGGGGCTATAAAAGTAGTCTGTATCATTCCATGAACAAATCCCACAATTCCAGCTGCTACCACCAAGGAAACACACACAGAACGGTTCATGATGGTCATATAGTGCAATGGCTTGCAGATGGCTACATAACGATCATAGGCCATGGCAATCAGCAAGATGATTTCAGCTCCTGCAAAAAAATGCTCAGCAAAAAGCTGGGTCATGCAGCCATTGAAGGATATGCTGCTCCTCTCAGAGATCAGGTCGTAGATCATTTTGGGTGCTATGGAAGAAGAGTAGAAACCATCTATGATGGACAAGTAGGACAGAAAAAAGTACATGGGAGTAGCCAGGGCCGGGCTGATGAAGATGGTGACTGAGATGAGCGTGTTACCTGCCAGTGTGATCACATAGATTACTAAGCACACAATAAATAAGAGTTTCTTCAGATCTGGGTCT
>NW_026068587.1:3362-4502 GCF_014885135.2 Alexandromys fortis
AGAAAAAGAACGCAAAGCTGGGCGGGTAAGTAAATAGGGGGCAGACGTGGGAGGAGTTGTGGAGTGAATACGAGCAATACACGTGACATAAAGTTCCCAAATGTTGGAAGACTAGCTCCTAATTCTCAGTGGGTCCAATGATAAAACTCTGATCAGCTGATATAAATAAGTGGCCCCATATAGCCTGAGCCATTTTTATTTATATACTTCCAATGGTTTGGATGAATAGTTTTATAATCAAGTTTATTTCTTTAAGTTTCTAATAATGGCTACAATAACTGTCAGTTTGTTTCCTTACCTCATTCTCCTTCCATCCCTTAACTGGTAACCATTACCTACTTGGCTCATAGCTCTAATGACAAAATCATAATAGGTATCGCAGGCAACAAAGAAAGTTTTCTAACTAGGCATACCTATAGGTAGAACAGTGTACCCAGTTGGCAGTATTTTCAGTTACAACATCATGCAAAATAAAAGAGAGTTTTGCCATTAGGTGGTTAATGCTTACCTTTGGACAAATATAAATTCTCATAATCAACTTATCAGTCAAGGTTGGATCAATTCATTTTTCATTATCTACTACTCCAACTCTGATAGTGGGTATACCAGGGTTTTTTTTCCCTGTCATCCTGTAAACTATGTAACTAAAAAGTTTACTCTTAATAGTTGGCACTGCTTACCTCTTGTTCTCATGTCCTTCTCCTCTCAATTTCCTACAGTTTTGGCACAGCATTTAGAAATTAGATTATTATGGTTTCTATGATTCTGCTTCATTCCACGTTCCTATACTATTCCCATTAATCCCTGATGACTATTTATTATTATTTCTCCTAGACTCTTATGGCTAACATTCATTCTCTCCACAGTAGTCATGCAGGTTTGCAATGCTATGAAGTACTGTGACTCTTTTAAGGCTAATCACAAAGTGTATTGGAAAGGCAACATCCTGTTCTTAAGATCCTGAATTCATGGTCACACTTGCAATATCAAAGGCTTTAGGGGAGCCGGGCGGTGGTGGCGCACGCCTTTAATCCCAGCACTTGGGAGGCAGAGGCAGGCGGATCTTTGTGAGTTCGAGACCAGCCTGGTCTACAAGAGCTAGTTCCAGGACAGGCTCCAAAACCACAGAGAAACCCTGTC
>NW_026068587.1:9742-12997 GCF_014885135.2 Alexandromys fortis
GTATACAGCCCTATCAGAATGTGGTGTTCCATTCTGAACAGAGGTGGGGAGGGAGAGGCAAATCTAAAGTGGCCCGAAGAATCCAAAACTAGAGAAGAGGCACAGCTCAAGTTTGAAACAAAGATGAACTGAACGCCTGCTTTCTGAGAGCTTCGTCTCTTCCCACTGAGTGAACATTTAAGAATCAACCTGCCTCGAAGAACTCAGACAGGGTGAAATGAAAAGCAAGGCAGCTACAGCACAACACGAAAAGGCTGTTTTCTGTTTGTCAATGTTAGCCCCAAGATCACTGTGATATCACAAATAAACACCAGATTCTTAAAGATACTGGCTTGATGGTGGATTAGTTGTCTATAAAACTGTCTAGGCATCCAGATGTACCTGTCATGAGGTAACATTTCACCCTTCTGGGGTCCTTGATGGAGTTAGGGACTAAATAATTAGACTTGAAGTTCTGCTTAGAAGAAAGGACCCAGTTAACATGAGTTTTCTGGTATGACTAAATTTTATGACAATGTCTTGGATGTTTTAGAAACTTCTGAGAGAGAAAAATTGTTTATGCATTGATTTTTTAAAATGATGTTTATAAATAAATTAATTAATAATGTTTATTAAATACAGCAGTGAAAGTTGTGATTCATCATTAGAAATCAAAGTCAAAATCATGAAGTCTTTCAGTGTATATAGTACATAAAAGTGTAAGTATAAAGAAGACTAAAATTATTTGTTTTCTTTAATTTAACTATTTTACATCCATACAGCAGTGCCCCTCCCTCCTCTCCTCCTAGTCCTCCCCATCCTGCCCTCTGTACCCCCATTCACCCCACCTCTGTTTCTGTTCAGAAAGGGGCAGGCCTTACACGGGTATAAAGAAAGCATGGTATATCAACTTGTGGCAAAAACGAAATATTTTGAAACTATATTTTATTTATTTATTGAGAATTTCATGTGTACAGTCTAACGTTATTATTTCATTCCTGATTCCCCCACTGATTACTGATTTTTTGGGTACCACAGCACAATTCCCTCCCAACTACATGTCCTTTTAATTCTTAAGGTGAACCTCTCAGCTCAATTGGAAATGCCCATGTGGGATCGTGTGGTGCCGTCTAGTGGACAAAGAGCAACATTGCAGCTACTGTCTAACTAGGAAGGAAAGGTGTTATCTTCAACAAAAGAAGCTCTATACAATAAGAGTTTATGTTTCAGAGTTCACACCATCACTCTTAAAATACCAGTCAACATTGTTTTATAAAACCTAAAGCCATTTTAATTGTATCCTCTCATTTATTTAATTAAATATTTGAGAACATTTAACTATTTGAATGGCTGTTGTTAACACTGTTTCATTAAAAATTGCTGGCAAAATAAATGTGCATTTGAAATCAATCCAAGAAAAAACAAGTTTCTAAATGACACCCTGAGACTCCAGAACTTAGAAACACAGAGATGTTGTAGCAGATCTTGATCTCTATTTATCTCTGAGCGTATTTGTCCCTGTACTGTATTTATCTTGTCTTTTTCTGTTGTTGTTGAAAAGTGACTTTTTCAGACAGCAAATTCTTATTATTATTTCCATTCCCTTATCTTCTGCCATGTCTTTCTAACATCCCCACCCATCCTGGGAAGATGCGCACCTCATCCAGGGCTTCCCGGTCCAAAGATGCCTGGCTGGGGAAGTAGTGCCCTTTCCTCAACGGCTGAACACCCTAGGATAGGTTCTGGCATGCCAGGCAAGGGATGCTGTATCACCTCAACCATGGCTGCCAGGCTAGGTAAACTGTAACCCCTCTTCTACGGATGTCCTCCCCAGACCAGGCCTGGGCCTTGGGTGCCATGATGAAATTACTGTGTCCCCTCTTCCACGGATGCCAGCCTGTGGAAGCAATGTCTTCTCTTCCACATCCACCAGGCTGGGGAAACTGCACTTACACTTCCACAGTTGGCCTCCCCAGGACATGCCAGGCCCTTGGGTAACAGGTTGGGGAATCTGTGCACTCTCATCCAGGGATGCCAAGCCAGGGACACTGTACCCCCTCTTCAATGGCTGGCCTCCCCCATGGGAGACCCTGGGGTGCCAGGCTGGGGAAATGTAATGGGAGCCTTAAAGTTCTAGCCTTCAAGACTTCCGTGCAGGGTTCAGTTAAAGACACCACGATGAGCTAAAAGGGGACTAAAAATCTGAGGGTAAAGAACTCTATTCACAATGGGAATCATCTGCCCATGTTACTTTATTCTTCTCTCTTTCTTCTTGTTCTGCCTTGTTCTACCTGTTACCAATGTTCGCAGTCATATATAACTTTTAAAGCAGCAATTCTTCAGCCCTAGCAGGCTTCAGGGCCAAAATCCTTTTGCCCCATAGAGTTCACACACACACACACACACAGAGAGAGAGAGAGAGAGAGAGAGAGAGAGAGAGATCCATGGGAGTGACTAGTGCACATCTGGTGAACACCTTAATGGAGAAAGTTAAGAAAGGAATTAAATCATCAGGGAATTCTAAGAGGGGATGGTTACTGTGCTACGTTACATTTATAGGTATTTATTGGACCATGAGGTAAATATTCTTTACCACACATTAGCATCACCATAGTGTTCTGGCAAAGCAAAGGGCTAAGTTACTGGACTGAGCTCTCTGGAATCATGTGCCGAAAAAATATTTCTAACCTTTAGGATGATCTTGGATATGTGCACACATTGTTGCACAAGTTTGACTGATATAATTATTAAGAGTTATTATGTTCTTATAAACAGTATTAACTTTTTTCAGTTAAGAACCATTTTCTCTGATCATTTACATATGGTACTTTTGTAATCCCTTCTAATATGCCTTAGCAGTGCACATATTTCTGGCATGAATGTTTAGGGCTTAATGTACTTACTTTGGGCATGTAGTATATACTCATGTATCAGTTGAGTTTATGCATGGCATCCTTTTCATTCTGCACTAAATGAAACCTAGGCTGATACTTTGTTACCTGCAGCACTATAGAGACTTTGTAGAGAAAGCAGTTAATTAAACTGTAGCAGCCATATTGAAAAGTATATTAACTGTAAGTATACAACTTGTAATTATTTACTAATGTATGCAAATACATTCATTGAGCCAACATGCAGATTAAATTTAGAGTATTATCAAAATTCAGATGTGCCTTTCTACCCTCTTCTATTGACTGCACCCTTTGGAGTATCCCATATATTAAAAAGCTATTGGACTGGGGCTGTAGCTCAATTGGTAGAGTGCTTGCTTGGTGT
>NW_026068587.1:19673-20614 GCF_014885135.2 Alexandromys fortis
TGTCTTAGCAACAGTGTCCTTTGCTTTACAGAAGCTTCTCAGTCTCAGGAGGTCCCATTTATTCAATGAGGCCCTTACTGTCTGTGCTGCTGGGGTTATACATAGGAAGTGGTCTCCTGTGCCCACGTGTTGTAGAGTACTTCCCACTTTCTCTTCAATCAGGTTCAGTGTGTTCAGATTGAAATTGAGGTCTTTAATCCACTTGTACTTGAGTTTTGTGCATGGTGATAGATATGGATCTATTTTTATTCTTCCACAGATTGACATCCAGTTTTGCTAGCACAATTTGTTGAAGATGCTCTTTTTTCCATTGTATACTTTTAGCGACTTTATTGAAAATCAGGTGTTCATAGGTTTGTGGGTTAAAGTCAGGGTCTTCTATTCGATTGCATTGGTCGACTTCTCTGTTTTTATGCCAGTACCAAGCTGTTTTCAATACTGTATCTCTGTAATAGAGTTTGAAGTCAGGGATGGTAATTCTTCCAGATGATCCTTTATTGTATAAGATTGTCTTGCCTATCCTGGGTTTTTTGTTTTTCCATATAAAGTTGATTATTGTCTTCTCCAGATCTGTGAAGAATTTTGATGGGATTTTCATGGTGATTGCATTGAATCTATATATTGCTTTTGGTAGAATTGCCATTTTTACTATGTTGATCCTCCCAATCCAAGAGCAAGGGAGATCCTTCCATTTTCTAGTATCCTCTTCAATTTCTTTCTTCAATGCCTTAAAGTTCTTGTCAAATAGATATTTCACTTCCTTGGTTAGAGTTACCCCAAGGTATTTTATGCTATTTGTGGCTATCGTGAAAGGTGATGCTTCTTTGATTTCCCTCTCTGTTTCCTTATCCTTAGTGTATAGGAAGGCAACTCATTTTTTGGAGTTGATCTTGTATCCTGCCACATTACTAAAGGTGTTTATCAGCTGTAGGAGTTCTTTG
>NW_026068587.1:27091-29166 GCF_014885135.2 Alexandromys fortis
CATTTTCCAGTTTTGTGGCATACAGGCTTTTGTAGTAAGGTCTAGTGATTCTCTGAATTTCCTCTGTTTCTGTGGTTATGTCCCCCTTTTCATTTCTGATCTTATTTATTTGTGTGTTCTCTCTCTGTTGTTTAATTAGTTTGGATAGGGGTTTGTCAATCTTGTTGATTTTCTCCAAGAACCAACTTTTTGTAACTGAGTCATCTCTGGTTTTCACTCATGTCCTTGTACTTGCTACCTAAAAGATTCCATGACAATCTGTCATCCTTTTCCTCACAAGCTCCTATCCTCAGAAAAACCCTTACTATAGCTGCCGGGATTCGGTGAGTTAGCGCCCTCTTCCTCCATTATTAAGCCCTACAATGTCCATAGCTTGTCAGTTTTCTACATAGTTGTGTCTGCTTTGGAAAAGAAACATTTTTTGGGGTGGGGTTTTATCTAGTGTATTAACATGTGTGTTCATGTTACAGGGATTTAGTGCTTAGATTTCAAAATTTAACTGTGGGAAAAGAAATACATCATAATATGAAATAAATCTACAGAAATGACTATGGCTTATTCCAACATATAAGAGAGCTTCACTTGCCCTATTTTGTGGGATGAACTGCATTCCATATGGAATGTTTCCAGATTATAAAGGCATATTTATGGTCCCATTTTTGATAGCTACATTTTCATTAAAAATGGCTCTTAAATGTATGGAATGTTTTCATGTCATAGCATGGTATGAAATATCATATCATGGCCAACAGGAGTTAACATTTTCTTAATGACTTTATGGTCTTTATCATAAAAATCAATTGTTCTGCTCTCTGTTACCCTTAGGACTTCTGACCTCTGTGCTCTTCTAGAAAAATATCACAGAGAGGTGAGGTTGGACTATGCTTTTCACATTAGTATTGCTGTTTTTCTTTGTCAGCATACATTTTTCACTTGGCTAACATCACAGTTTTAGGAAGACTAGAGACAATATGAATGAGTTGGAATCAGAGAACACCCTGGGAGTCCCATTCCCAGACATCTTTGAGTTACTGCTTCATCATCAGCTTTTGAATCATTTTTGTCAGAGTTCTCTGCTTTTGTATCTAAGGGCATAGCGTCGGGACAGGGAGCGGTGTTTGTGTACTGTCCTCAAGAATTGGCAAAAAAAGGCTTTCAGGGATGGGACAAAAGTAGCCTCTCTGGCATGGATCTGCAAGCTTGTTTGGCAGTCGTGGAAAAGGGATCAATGCTTTGGAAGCTCTGGGGGATGCCTCCCATTACCGCTGTCAGCCCTGATGGAATGTAGTCCCAGGGACCAAGGCTCTGTAACTTTTCCTGGTACTGGGTATTTTGGTCTGACTGGGCAGCAGTTAGATGGTAAAGGGCAGGAAAAAAATAAGAGAAGGTGGTAAAGGACAGACTGATAACATTTCCTCAAGTGCGAGGGAGCCTGTGCTGTCACTGCCTATACATTCCACCAAGTGTCCTGGAAACAGTTACAACAGAGAGACTTCCTGCATTTCAGTTAAGGGCGAGGAACATCCAGGTCATTTTCTGCATTTGAACAGATGGGAAAAAAAGTACCTCTATAATATATGGATAAAGCCTCAATAAAAGCTGCTTTTTCCCCCTGTGTATGCTATGGTAATACCAGCTATATGGCTCAGTTGCCTTTTATTTTAAACACAACTAGAACTAGTACATTGACAGCTCTTTCCCCTTCTTTTTCTTCTCCTTCAACCCCCAACTTTAACAAAGACAGAGCCTTCAAACTCTTTTCATTGCCAGGCTTGGAAATCCTGCCAGGTTAAAAAAATGTTATTGAAAACTTTTCTCCCCTTATAGGCTCGATTTGACAGGCAATCTTTGAGAGGCAGCGGCAGTGAGGTGCCCAGAGATTTCATCTCTCTTCTTTTGCTTTAGGAGATGCTGAGCACAAGGCTTCCTATTAGGCAAATAGAAAGAGCAGCAAATCCACCCCCTCACCCCAACAATCATCTTCCCCTGGTGCCTGGGCTGACAGCCTTCTGTGCCCTAGACTGCCAGACAGAGCTGGCCACGCCCACTTTCTCCTCATGCGCTGAGGCAGGCTG
>NW_026068587.1:34720-35676 GCF_014885135.2 Alexandromys fortis
TTATATTTATGCATTTCATCTGTTTTACCTGTATGTGCATCTACATGGAACACTATGATTTTCATCATTTTTGCTGCTTCTGTCATTTCTATCCATGCTTCTTTGGACCAGATAACTTTGCCTGCTATTTCCCAATTATTTTGTTTCCATTTTCCTGACCAAATCCCTATACCATTGGATACACACCAAGAATCAGTAAATATATGTATAATATTCTGTTTTTCCTCTTTGAGAGTGTGCTATAGCTAGAGTTGCAGCTGTAACTTCTGCATGTTGTGCTGACTTGCTCATACCACTGTTAATATTGTGCCATCTTTGGGTCTATGTGCTGCTGGTTTCCAATGTATAGTATTTTTTTGAGATTGAGGATCCATCTGTAAACCATGCATTTATCATCCCTGGATTATATTCTTCTGTCCCCCACAGCCCTATTGTCTTTGGTATATCAGGGGTTTTGGTTATTTCTGGCAATTTTAATGTTGGTTTTTGTAAAATTTGTACTGAAATGTTAGGTATGTTTCCTTTTTGAGATATCTGGTTATTTTTCAAAAATTCTTGTAAATACCATTTCCATTGTAGGACTTTACCGTCCATTGGTAATCCTGACCATGCTTCTCCTGGTGCCTTAATCCAGTCCATTATTGGTGTGATTATTCTTATGATTATTGCATTAATTCATAATAATGAATGTATTGTTCTTAATGCCTCATATACTGTCCAAATAGTATTTTCAAATGAACAAAATTTATTTTCAGACCAGGGAAAGCATCTACTATAAAAACCTACTAGTGTAATAGTTTTATCTGTTTTTGTGAAAATATTCCAATTGCCATATCCTTGATAATATAAAATATCCAATATTACTGTATGTTCTGGTTGTATAAATGTTAATTTACTAAATTCCTTAACATATTCTTGGCATGTTTTTAATGCCTCTTCCTGTTCTTTTTGCCACA
>NW_026068587.1:42402-43453 GCF_014885135.2 Alexandromys fortis
CCCCTTGGTATGGGTATTGATCTGCTCCTGTCTGCTTGCCATCTGTTTTGTTGAATTTTTATGTGAAGACCAGTATTTGCTGGTCCTCTGTTGTACCCTAAAAAAGGTCTCTGTGGGAATGGTTTTCTTCTTTGATCTACTACAGCCCTCCATGGGTTCCATGGTTGATTAGATCTTATGGGAAGCCCTGTTCTAGCCTTTCCAAGAGGTTTAATTTTCCTTATATTTTGCAAAAATCATCTTGGTTTCTTACTGACTGGAAATGACAATACTTTATCATTATCCATCTCTCTGAAGTTTTTGAAAAAATTAGTGGCTTCTGCCACCATTTGGCAGTTTTGAATTGGTCCTGCTAAACTCATTCTGAGGTGTGGTGGCGCTTCCTTAATTATTATTTTCTTAAATTGTGGAATTAGTTTAGCTGCCTGTGGTGTTTGTTTCATTGTCTATGAAATACAATATACCTAATTTTCTTGCTAGCTGTATACCTTCCTGGTATGTCATCCATTTGCCTGCTGCACCAAACTGGGTAAGATCCAGAGTTGGGAATGCAAGTCTCCAAGCTGCTGTAATCCAGTATAATAGGGGGTGGGTATCACCCTGGCTTATGTTCAAACAATGCTCTATAGCTTCTGCTATACTTGGATTTTCTACTATATTACGGATTTTTCTCATTTCATGTTCTGTCAACATAACTGTGTTTGCACCTTTTCCCCACAGTTTCACTATCCATGTGGCATCTTTCATGCCATTTTGGGCATATTCTTGTCTTAACTCACTTAACTCCCCTGGAGTAAATGGTCTTAGCTCTTCTACCCATTCACCTCTGTGTGGTGCAGTATCATCTATATTTGGTCCATCCCCTGATAGGGGTACCTACCACGACTGTGCTTTTAATTTTGCCAATAAAGGAGTCTTTTTTTGTTAGTGTACTTACTGGAAAAGAGGGAATGGCTTCAGACTGGCTGACTGGCCAGGTCTGCCCTATGTCTGGTAATATTCAAGGCTAGCCTTTTCCCCATTAATCTATCTTTATCAATATCTTGTATTG
>NW_026068588.1:0-1262 GCF_014885135.2 Alexandromys fortis
GAGGCAGAGGCAGGCGGATCTCTGTGAGTTCGAGGCCAGCCTGGTCTACAAGAGCTAGTTCCAGGACAGGAACCAAAAGCTACAGAGAAACCCTGTCTCGAAAATCAAAAAAAAAAAAAAAAAAAGTTTTTGTGTGGATGCAAGAGCTGGCTGCGACATGCCATCCCACTGATCACCAGGGTTGGTTGATTCGGCTGATCTAGAAGGCTAAGTGGGGGGCAGAGGGCGGGGGTTCTCTTCCTTCTTCCTAGCTCCACATCCCTCCACAGAAGCTGCGCTCTCGGTCTGCCTTCCCCGAATAGAGGAGGACCGAGATACGCGCTTCAGCTAGAACCTCCAAATACGTTCTCAAAAAAGACTGTCTGCAGTCTGGGGAGATGCCCGTCTGTAATATTCTTTTCTTTTTAAATTATTTGTGTTAATTTTAATTGTGTGCGCGCATGTGAGCGGCCAGCTGAAGTCGCCAGAAGTGTTGTGTTCGTTCTTAACCGCTGAGCCATCACTCCGGTTCTTCTGTAATTTTCTTTCTCTCCTTCCCACCCTCCTTCAGTTTCGTTATTTCATCTTCAACATTTCCACTTTTCTGAAATTTGCAAAAAGATGTTCTTGACTTTTTCTAGACGGATCGAGACTTTTTTTTCCCCCTAGAATAGGGTACTGAGGTGAAATTGAGTTGTTCGTCTGCCTGGTGCGCTGGTTTGTTCTGCAATTAGCTGAATGTAGGATGTGCTGGGGGACGCTTGGGTCTGCGTTCGCTGATATTTTGTGCATCCATTCTATCAGCATGGAGGTGAGGGGTTTCCAATCTGCCCAGTGTCTGCTGCTGTACCTGAGGGGACCCACGAGTGGCTGCTTCTGCAAACGATTCTCATATGCAAATCTGCATTTGACTGTCTTGCAGTCTCTGAAACCCCAAGAGCAGAGAGCAAAAGAAATCTGAAGCGCTTGTACCGAGAAATGTAACTTGATCCCTAGTGGGCTCCCCCTCCCAGGTGACTATGCGCAGCAGCCTCAGGACTCTTAAACCGAGCCTTTCTCCAGACCTGAATCTGAGCGAGTGGGGCGGGGAAGACTCTGGCTTGCGGAAGTGCCAGCCCTAAGGACCTCAACAAACCCCTACACCCTTGTCCTGTGGCGGAAGAGACAGTTTGGGAAATCAGACGAGCCCCGCTGAGAGGTGCAGGGAGTTTTTTGAACCTGAGAGGCTGGGCCGCTGCTACCGACCCAGAAAAGTGGAGGACAAGAGACAGCTAGAGGCTGAA
>NW_026068588.1:5118-7140 GCF_014885135.2 Alexandromys fortis
TTTTTGAGACAGGGTTTCTCTGTAGCTTTTGGTTCCTGTCCTGGAACTAGCTCTTGTAAACCAGGCTGGCCTCGAACTCACAGAGATCCACCTGCATCTGCCTCCGGAGTGCTGGGATTAAGGGCATGCGCCACCACCACCCGGCTTTTAACTTTGTTTTATTAGATGTATATTTTAAGCTTATGAGTATGCAGGTGCACCAGGCACTGGATCCCCTGGAATTGGAGTCACAGATGGTTGTGAAGGACCATATGGGTGCTGGGAACTGAACCTGGATCCTCTGCGACAGCAACAGGTGCTCTGAACCTCTGAGCCACCTCTCCAGCCCTTATTGTAGCTTTTACATAAGGAAACCACACAGCCTGGCTCACAGCAAGATGGCTGACCACAGAGAGAAACTAGATGCAAAGGAGGAGACAGTGTTAGTGCAGAGCTCTGGAGTCAGGGGTGCTGAGCCCTGCTGGGGTGAGAACTGAGGGAGAAGGCAGAGGATTGAGCAGGAGGAGACAGGAGCAAAGGGGGAGATCCTAGGGCAGTAGAGTTCCCCTGTTTGAGGGTCTTTGTCTACAGACCACAGTGGACACATCTGCAGAACCCTGCAGGGCATCTGACATCCCACACTGAATACTCTGGGGGTTTGAATGAGAATGGCCACACAGGCTCGGAGGTTTGGATACTTGAGTTCCAGCTGATGGAACTGTTTGGTAAGGATTAGGAGGTGTGGCCATGTTGGAGGAGGTGTGTTACTGGGGCTGGGCATGGAGGTTTTAAAGACTCCCACTGTTCCCAGTGTCTCTGACACTTGCCTGTGGATCACGATGTGAGCTCTCAGCTGTTCCTGCCACCACACCTTCCTCTGCCATCCTGGACTCAACCCCTCTGAAAACTTAAACCCAAATAAAACATATCCTTTTATAAGTTGCTGGGGTCACAGTGTCTTTGCACAGTCATAGAAAACTAACTAAAGCCAAGTGTGATGACACAGCCTTTAATCCCAGCACGTAGTATGCAAAGGCAGGGGGGTTTCTGTGAGATCAACAAAAGACAGAGCTGTGGAGACAGACCTTGTCTTAAAAAAACAAAAACAAACCAAAACCCAGGAGAGACCTGCAGGTCAGACTCATTTCATCCTCTCCTCCACCTTCTGCTGTCTTCTAATCGTCAATAGTCAGACCCTGGATCTTCTCGAAGAAAAGTTGCTTCTGGGAACACAATGGCAACAACAAGCTGGTTGGGATGATTGGTCTGTATTCTGTCAATTATATTTTTAATAAGCTCTGATCGCTGAAAAGATAGTGAGCCATGTGGCTAACATAGACAAGAATAATGGGCTAATGTAAGATGTAAGAGTTAATAAGAAGCCTGAGCTAACGGGTCAATTAGTTTATAACTAATGTAGACCTCTGTGTGATTTCTGTGGGACTTAATGACTGTGGGAACTGGGCAGGACAAAGACCAGGTGGGACAGAAAAATCTCAGTCAACAAATGGTGCCCAACGTGTGGACAAATGCATCCACATAAAGCCTGACAGAGCTTGGGAAGTAATTCTAGACAGAAAAGAATAGAGTTAAGGGGGCTGGAGAGATGGGTCAGAGGTTAAGAGCACTGACTTCTTCCAAAGGTCTTGAGTTCAATTCCTAGCAACCACATGGTGGCTCACAACCATCTATAATGAGATCTGGTGCCCTCTTCTGGCCTGCAGACATACATGGAAGGAATGCTGTATACATAATAAATAAATAAATATTAAAAAAAAAGAATAGAGTTAACCATGGCCTATTGATAGCAGCACTTTCTCAGGTGGGCTCTGCTTGCTAGAGGCAAGCACTCTCATTTAGGAGAGGCTTCCTGATTCAGTGTTAGCTGTAAAACCCTGCAGCTCTTTTAAAAGGTCCTGTCAAGAAACACTTAAATGGTGTTGATGAAAAGCTGACCGCGTGCTTTTTGGTGGTGGCAGGGACCTTGAAATTCCATAGAATTGTGGCAATACACATGGTTCCTACTGGTATCTCTGCCACAAG
>NW_026068588.1:11996-14369 GCF_014885135.2 Alexandromys fortis
TAGATACATGGCTCTCATTTAAGAGAGGCTTCCTGACTCAGCTTTGGCTACAAAATATTGCAGCTCTTTAAAGAGGTCCTGCCACGAAACACTTACATGGTGTTGATGGCATTCTTTCTGTCTGTGGCAGGGACCTTGAAATGCCATATAGTTGTGGCAATAAACATGGCTCTGGCCAGTACCTCAGCCAAGAGGCTGGAATCTCAGAAAGCTAAGGAATGGACTGGATGTAGCCTTCAAAGACATGGCTTTAATCCTAGCCATATTGTTTAGCAAATTAAAGACTCATGGGGTCAGGAAAAGAGAGAGATATACAGCAAAGATAGATTCAAAGACAAAAACAAAACAAAACAAAACAAAAAAACCTCAGCCAGGTGGTGGTGGTGCACGCCTTTAATCCCAGCACTTGGGAGGCAGAGGCAGGCAGATCTCTGTGAGTTCGAGGCCAGCCTGGTCTAGAAGAGCTAGTTCCAGGACAGGAACCAAAAAAAAAAAAATGTTACGGAGAAACCCTGTCTCAAAAATCAAAAAAAAAAAAACTCTAAATGGTTTACTGTGTTTAGAAATATATGCAGGCTTGGGAGAGAAAAGAAAAAGGTTAAAGTCCTTTAAAAAGAAAAAGGGGGTAGTTCTGTATGGTGACACACACCTTTAATCCCAGCACTTGGAAGACAGAGGCAGGCAGACCTCTGTGAGTTCAAGGACAGCCTGGTCTACAGGGTAAATTCTAGGACAAAGATACACAGAAAAAGTTTGTCTCAAAAAGCCAAAAATTAAAAATAAAAGAAATAGACGTTAAAATAAAGCCACATAACAATGAAAAATATACAGAGAGTCTGGATACTGTATGTTATTATGTTCTCTTTGAATTATTTGAATGCTGAGAAAGGAGCAACAGCTGCTAAAAGATATTTGTTTATAAATGCTGCTGAATTAACCCAAGATAGGTGTTTTAAAAATACCTTGACTTCAAAATTGAAGTCAAATTGTATGTTACTTTGGAGAAGAGGATTTGCTTTTGTTTCCACAGGAAATGAGAGGCTGTGGATTCATTCTGAAAAATCAGGTTTGATCAAGGAAAACCACCTGAGAAATCTGTAGTAGGAACAGATGGCCCAGATGTCAGAGTTCTACATCCAGAACAGATTCAAGATGCTGCCTGAAATGATCAAGCCTCACACGATACTCCAGTCAGGACCTGATCATAATTCTAAATTTTCTATAGGTCCCCATAAGATTATCAGGATCCCCAACCAGCAGGAAGTAGCCTGAAATACGATGTCCACATTCCCAACAAATGGACTATGGATATTTTTCTTTGTTTAAAAAAAAAGAGGGGGAAGTAGTGTAGGAAAATGGTCTGTATTCTGTCAATTATATTTTAAATAAACGCTGATTGGCCACTAACCAGGCAGGAGGTATAGGCAGGACAACCAGACAGGAAGTAGAGGTGGGTCAATAAGAACAGGAGAATTCTGGGAAGAAGAAAACCCATTCCTTTGCAGTCCTTGCCCAGCCACAGAAGAAGCAAGATGTGACTACCTCGCTGAAAAAGGCACTGAGCCATGTGGCTAACATAGACAAGAATAATGGGCTAATATACCTTGTAAGAGTTAATAAGAAGCCTGAACTAATGGGCCAATCTGTTTATAACTAATGTAGACCTCTGTGTGATTTCTGTGGGACCTTACAACTGCAGGAACCGGGCAGGACAAGGACTGGGTGGGGCAGAAAACCTCAGTCAACAGGGATGCAGTGGAGAGATGTTTCTCTTCAAAGCTGAGGCGCTGGCCTCAAGCACCACACAGACTCCCACAGAGACCAGGCTCCTGTGTTCACCTGCAGGGTGCAGCTCACACTGCCAAGCTGATGCTCAGGGATCTCACTTGTCAAGTGACTTTGCCTCTTCACTCGGGATCGTGTCTTCATAGCCTGTGCTTACACTCAGACTCCTAGTGTTTCTTCCCAGATGATCATCTGTGGCTCCAGGTGCTTGTGTTTTACACGGATCTTCATTCCATAGTCGTGAGATTGTCCATGTGGACCTGCACAGTAGACCCCATTCTCCATGGGAAGAGACCCCTGTGGAGACTAAATACAGCAGGGCACTGACCCTGTCTACACTCCACGTTTCCCTGTGTGCACACACTTCCATGGTGCAGCTGCTTTAGTGAATAAACCACAGTCAGAGAGGAACTGGAGGGCTGGAGAGATGGCTCAGTGGTTAAGAGCATTATGCCTGCTCTTCCAAAGGTCCTGAGTTCAATTCCCAGCAACCACATGGTGGCTCACAACCATCTGTGATGAGGTCTGGTGCCCTCTTCTGGTCTGCACGCATACACACAGACAGAATATTGTACACATAATAAATAA
>NW_026068588.1:19036-20467 GCF_014885135.2 Alexandromys fortis
CTTCACTCTTTATGAGCTGATGAGATGAGGGAGATGATTGTAGCAGACTTGTGGGACCCTGGATCTGATAACAGTTGGCTTCTGAGTTCCTGGACAGAGAGAGATTGTCATGGCAGAGGTACACACTGGTATTTGACGTCTCATCCATGTTCAATAGTGTGGAGAAAAATTAGATTTATACAGTTTTTGTTTCTCTGAATTTTTACTTGATGTCTTCAAGTCCCAGCCACACACAACTGAAGTAGAAAGTAAAAGCAGAGATGAGCAGGGCCTCCTTCCTGCAGGGAGAGTCACATATAACACAGTGTGTCAAAAGTGCTTAATCAGAGCTGTAAAAACTCCAGTCACCTCCCGATGCCGGTGTCCACAGCAGCCCCGCACCCTCCAGGACTCTGACAGCACCTGTTTCCGTGAACATTCATTTTATGTGCTGTGTGTATTTTCTCGGGAATCTTCATGCTCTAAGGTTTCACCTTCAATAATCTGAGGAGCAGTTAACCTTAGACGGCTCAGAGACACCATGACACCCAGCGCTCCATCCCGCAGCACAGGGCTGGGGATTCCCCTGTCCCCAGTTTCACTTCTCCAGCTCCTAACCTGGGTCGGGTCCTTCTGCCCGGACACTGATGACAACTCGGCGGTTCTCACCCTCATTGGGTGACGGGATTCCGGGGAACCAACCAGCGTCGCCGCGGTCACCGGTTCTAAAGTCCACGCAGACTGCGGAACTCAGAGTCGCCCCGGATCCGAGATGGTGGCGATGGCCCCACACACGCTGCTCCTGCTAATGGCGGCCGCCCTGGCCCCGACCCTGACCCGCGCGGGTGAGTGCGGGGTCGGGAGGGAAACGGGCTCTGCGGGGAGGGCGGGGGCGGCACCGGGGAAGCCGCGTCCCCGCGTGGCCCAGCCGGACCCTCCCGCCCCTTCTCCACCCGCGTCCCGAGCCCCGCGCCCTGCTCCCCTCCCGGCCCGCGCTCCTGCCCGGCGTCCCGGGAGCAGGGTCGGGGTCTCACCGCGCGCCGCCCCCAGGCTCGCACTCGCTGCGGTATTTCTACACCATCGCGTCCCGGCCCGGCCTCGGGGAGCCCCGGTTCATCTCCGTCGGCTACGTGGACGACACGCAGTTCGTGCGCTACGACAGCGACGCGGAGACTCCGAGGATGGAGCCGCGGGCGCCGTGGGTGGAGCAGGAGGGGCCGGAGTATTGGGAGAGGAACACACAGATCGCCAAGAACAACGAGCAGACTTTCCGAGGGAACCTGAAGACCCTGCTCGGCTACTACAACCAGAGCGAGGGCGGTGAGTGACCGCGGGCGGAGGTCACGACCCCTCCACGTCCCCACGCACGGGCCGGAGTCGCCCCGGGTCCCAGGTCGAGGTTCGGGAGGAGAGCGGGGAACGGACCCGGTTTCCCTTTCGGTTTAGAGTCCG
>NW_026068588.1:25538-39259 GCF_014885135.2 Alexandromys fortis
GGAGGGAACCGGGCTCTGCGGGGAGGGCGGGGTAGGCACCGGGGAAGCCGCGTCCCCGCGTGGCCCAGCCGGACCCTCCCGCCCCTTCCCCACTCGCGTCCCGAGCCCCGCGCCCTGCTCCCCTCGCGGCCCGCGCTCCTGCCCGGGGTCCCGGGAGCAGGGTCGGGGTCTCACCGCGCGCCGCCCGCAGGCTCGCACTCGCTGCGGTATTTCCACACCGCCGTGTCCCGGCCCGGCCTCGGGCAGCCCCGGTTCATCTCTGTCGGCTACGTGGACGACACGCAGTTCGTGCGCTACGACAGCGACGCGGAGACTCCGAAGATGGAGCCGCGGGCCCCGTGGATGGAGCAGGAGGGGCCGGAGTATTGGGAGAGGCAGACACAGATCGCCAAGAACAACGAGCAGATTTACCGAGGGAACCTGAGGACCGCGCTCCGCTACTACAACCAGAGCGAGGGCGGTGAGTGACCGCGGTCGGAGGTCACGACCCCTCCTCGTCCCCACGCACGGGCCGGAGTCGCCCCGGGTCCCAGGTCCGAGGTTCGGGAGGAGAGCGGGGACCGGACCCGGTTTCCCTTTCGGTTTAGAGGCCGCGGGTGGGCGGGGCCGCGGGCGTGGGTGACGGGGGCGGAACAGGTGGGCGGGGCTGACCGCGGGGTCCCCGCAGGCTCTCACACCATCCAATGGATGTACGGCTGTGAGGTGGGGTCGGACGGGCGCCTACTCCGCGGGTACCGTCAGGAAGCCTACGACGGCCGCGATTACATCGCCCTGAACGAGGACCTGACGTCGTGGGCGGCGGCGGACGTGGCGGCGCAGATCACCAAGCGGAAGTGGGAGCAGGATGGGGAGGCAGAGAGATACAAGGCCTACGTGGAGGACGAGTGCGTGCCCTGGCTGCGCAGATACCTGGAGACCGGGAAGGACGCGCTGCTGCGCATAGGTGCGGGGGTCGCGGGCAACTCCTCCCTCTGCCCTCGGGCTGGGCTCAGTCAAGAGGAAGAGGAAACCCTCACTGGGGTCATGCCCCTGTCTCTGAGGGCAGACAGGGTCCCTGGGTCTCCTGATCCAGCATGGCAGGGACTGCACTGACCTCCCAGGGCTCAGCCTTCTCCCTGGACAGTTCCACACCTGTCTCAGGAGGGAGGAGAGAGGATCCCGACATCACCAACAGTGGCTCCTTCAGTCTGCAGCCCCTGTCAGCCATGGCCTCTCCCAGGCCGGGTTCTCTGCCCACACCCAGTGTGTGTGGACACTGAGTCCTGTCATCTGAGTGTGTCAGCCCTTTCACACCAGGACCAGAGTCTCCTTCACCTGATGGGAGACATGGATGCCCCTACCCTAGGCTGCTTCCCCAGTTTCTAGAACTTTCCAAAGAATACATCCTCTCAGATGCCTGTGTGTGAGGTTTGCATCCTTCCCACACCCCAATTCTGTCTCCTAGTATGGTCACGTGGGAACTTAGGGGAGCCCTGGACAAATTGTGGAGGGTTTTTTCTCTTCGTTTTTTCTTTCATTCTTTTGTATGTTTGGTTTTATTTTCAAAGTTGTCATTTTCCTTTTAGTGAGTTTTTCTTCCTCACTGGAAAGGTATTCCTTCTCTTCCTCCCCTTATGTTATCATGTGTATCAGTCTCCACAGGTGCCGTGGGGACTGACACTCTGAATAACTAAACAAGTTAATTCAGTAGGGGGTTTTCTTTGTTTGTTTTGTTGTTGTTGGTTTTTTCTTGAGAGATGGTTTCTCCATAGATTTGGAGCAAGTCAGTGTTCCCTTTAAACGAGAAAGATTCCTGGGAGCTTAGACTATTTTCTGCCAGAATTAGACATTCGGAGCCCCCTAGTTGGTGAGAGAGTTAATGCTGGTCAGCAAGATGGCCACAGTGATTGTGCCTCAATGGTGGCAGCAGAAGTTGGTGGCACCTCATGTACCTCCTTCTTCTTAGTCTCTTATTTTTATGTGAATTTAACCACATATATAAATTTATTATTTTCCATTCTTTCATCCTTTTCCTACATAACTTATGCTATAGAACATCACATAAGGATGGTGACCTGCTGGCTCATGTGGATTCCCTCTTAGCTTCTGGGTTCCCAGGAAACTGCAGTTCTGTGATGTGGGGACCAGCTCTACCTGCAGGTGTAATGAAGTGTTCAAACAGTCACATAGTTCAGTGTCATCATTGATTTAACTTTGTCTTTGCAGATTTCACTTTATCTTGTTAATTGTGGGGTTTCTTAAACCTTCCACACAGATCCCCCAAAGGCACATGTGACCCATCATCCTGGATCTAATGGTGATGTCACCCTGAGGTGCTGGGCCCTGGGCTTCTACCCTGCCTTCATCACCCTGAGCTGGCAGAGGGAGGAGGAGGAACAGACTCAGGATATGGAGCTGGTGGAGACCAGACCTTCTGGGGATGGAACCTTCCAGAAGTGGGCATCTCTGGTGGTGCCTTCTGGGGAGGAGCACAAATACACATGCCATGTGCACCATGAGGGGCTGCCTGAGCCCCTGACCCTAAGATGGGGTAAGGAGGGAGTAGGTGCAGAGCTGGGGTCAGGGAAAATTGGAGCCTTCTGCAGACCCTGAGCAGTGTCAGGGCTGAGAGCTGGGGTCATGACCCTCACCTTCCCTTCCCAGAGCCTCCTCAGTCCACGGTCCTCATCATGGCAGTCATTGCTGGTCTGGTTCTCCTTGGAGCTGTGACCATCATTGGAACTGTGGCCAATGGAGCTGTGGTGGCTGTTGTGAAGAAGAGGATGAGAAGCAAAGGTAGGAAAGGGCAGGGTCTGAGTTCTCTCTCAGCCCCTTTTAGAAGAATCTCTGCCTCGTTAGTGGGAAACACATCCACATCCTTCATTGCTGCTGTCTCTACCCTGGGTCTGCTGTCAGTTCTGGTAGCTTCCTAGGGTCGGGGACTTCCCTGGTCTCTCACAGCTTTTCTTCTCACAGGTGGAAAAGGAGGCAACTATGCTCCAGCTCCAGGTAAGAGTGGTGGGCAGGATTGTCCCTGAGGCCTGTGGGGTGAAGCTGGAGTATTTGGGGAGCTCTGGCAATACATAATAGCTCCTCCAGCAAATCTTCTAGGGGCCAAATTTTTACATTCCCATGAATATATATATATATTTACCCCAGGCAGGGACAGTTCCCAGAGGTCCAATATGTCTCTCCCAGACTGTAAAGGTGACCCTCCGGCGACTGACTTGGGGAGAGGCAGAGTGGACATGATTGGGTTTCAGGGACTCCCAGAATCACCTTTGAGTGAGTGGTGGGTTGTTGGGATGTTGTCTTCACAGTAATTGTTCATGACTCTTGTTCTGTAGCGTGAATACAGCTGCCTGGTGTGGATGGATGTGTTGAGGTCTCTCCTGTGACATCCAGAGCCTGTTGCAGGAGCATATCTTTGTCCTGGAATAACTCTGCAGACCAGTCTGTCCTTGAACTCTCAGAGATATCTGTCAGTCTCTGCCTCCAAGAAGGAAGTCACAGACTTCAATCTACCTCTGCCTCCCAAGTGCTGGGATTAAAGGTGTGTACCACCACACCCAATTACTCCCTTTTTTCTTTTTTACTTTTAAGAACTTTAACCTTGGGGCTGGAGAGATGGCTCAGTGGTTAAGAGCATTGCCTGCTCTTCCAAAGGTCCTGACTTCAATTCCCGGCAACCACATGGTGGCTCACAACCATCTGTAATGAGGTCTGGTGCCCTCTTCAGGCCTGCAGGCATACACACAGAATATTGTATACATAATAAATAAATAAAATAAATATAGAAAAAAGAACTTTAACCTTTACCCTGCATATATTTTTAACACACTGTAAACCATTTAGAGATTTTCTTAGTCTTTGAATCTCTCTTTACTGTATATCTCTCTTTTTCTAACTACATGAGTCTAAGGAGAGAATTAAAGCCATGGCTTTGATGGCTAGATCCAACAATTCTTTAGCTTTCATGGCTGAGGTACCGGCTGTAGCCATTTTTATTGCCACAACTCTATGGCATTTCAAGGTCCCTGCCAGCAAGCAAGCTGCAACATTCTGCTCACAAACCACACTCAGTCGGACTGCCTGCCTGAAAGAGTCAGAGTTTGCCCTGGCAGGATGGCCCAGAAAGCCGGCATTTTAAAATGGCGCAGCTTTTTTCCTGCTATGGCCAAAAACCAAAAAGCATGTATTCAGCTTTTCATCAACACCATTTAAATGTTTCGTGGCAGGATCTCTTAAAAGAGCTGCAGGGATTTGCAGCTAAAGCTGAGTCAGTGTTGGGACCACTTAAGTCCTGACCTTCAGCTGGATGTTGGGATTAATTGAGTCCTGGCTTTCAGCTGCTCTACCCTGCTAGAACCTTCTAATTGAAGTTACTAGAAGCTGTGCCTAGCTAGAGGATCAGAGGATGGGATTATCACCTATTGGCCATTGACTGCAGTGTATTTAAGTCTACATGGTGTTAATAAAGGGAGGCTTTTGGTATCAGTGTTACAAGGTCTACGTGTCAGTCTGTCTCTGCGTCTGTATTCTCAACCTCAAGCCTCTTTCCCGTAGCTCGCAAAACTGGGTTCTAGTGCACAGAGCACAGACACGAGGGTGCAGTGTGCGGCAAGTCAAGAAGCATCTCTTAGATAAGAGCGCTTACTTGCCTCTAGCAAACAGAGTAGACCCGAGAAATTGATGCTACCAAGAAAACATGCTTTACTATATTCTTTCCCAAGCTTTCTCAGGCTTTCTGGGGATTCAGTTATCCATGTCCGGGCGCCATTCTGTAGTGATGAGGCAAGCAGGCTTGCTTTTCATCCCACCCAGCTCCTGGCCACCGATTAGCTTTACCCAAAATAATTACATGGAAACTGTATTCATTTAAACACTGCCTGGCCCATTAGCTCTAGCCTCTTACTGGCTAACTCTCACATCCTGACTAACCCATTTCTATGAATGTGTGTAGGACCACGAGGTGGTGGCTTACCTGGAAGTTTCTAACCTACGTCCATCTTGGGCCGGAGCTTCATGGGGTCTGCCTAACTCTGATTTCTTTCTCTCAGCATTCTGTTAGGTCTACTCGCCTATCTAAGCTGCTGTCCTATCAAAAGGCCAAGGCAGTTTCTTTATTAACCAATGAAAGTAACACATAGACAGAAGACCCTCCTACATCAAGAGCCCCTCAGTTCACTCTCAGCAATAGTGTCTGATGTTCCCTGCGATCCTATGGACTCAGTGTGAAGAACTGGGGAGGTCAGCCCACCCTGCACACCAGGCCCCTATCCCTGCATTGCCCTGTTCCCTTCCATAGCCAACCTTCCTGTTCCTGCAGACAGGAGGGGACATCTCATGCTGTCCTGAGCTGCAGCCCTGACGTCCCGACTGAAAATAAGAATCTGAATGTGAACTTGATTATTCATGTCCTTGATCTCAAAGGTTGATTGGTGATAAAATAAAGGATTGAGATAGAGTTTATGGAGGAAATAA
The DNA here is from genome assembly GCF_014885135.2 of Alexandromys fortis. Lineage (NCBI taxonomy): Eukaryota > Metazoa > Chordata > Mammalia > Rodentia > Cricetidae > Alexandromys > Alexandromys fortis. The sequence continues at coordinate 31,002 of NW_026068588.1, forward strand.
ATGGCAACATGGAGAACCTCCCAGAATCTGTGTTCACTGTGCTGTGTGCACCTGGTGGGACAGGATGAGGCTGTGGGAGCTGAGTGGGAACAGGGCTGTGCCCAGGTAGAGCTCAGTGCATTGTTGGCTTTGACCAGGTCACTCCTCAGCTCTGTCTCCTCATTGCTCAGTTCTCTTCATCACTTAGAACCAAATGCTGACATCTGTGATCACAGGGACACTGGGATGGCCAGAGCCTTGTCCTGTCCCCAGGTTTATGAGCCGCCAGGGCTGCTGTGACAGGTCACCAGGGCTGCTGCCCTGGCTGTGATATTTCCACTGGCTTCTGTGTTGATTTCTTGTCTTTTTAGTTAGTATGAAGGACTAGACCTGTTCCTGTGAGTGGTGTCTGCCTCATTATCCTGTGTGGTCCCTGAGAAACAGCATTAAGAGGTGTTTTCCGTCCTTGTCCCCTCAAAGCCCAAATAGGCCCCTGCACTCAGGAGACTGGGATGAGAACATGAACTTCAGTCTCCTGAGCTCCTGCCTCCCTTCAGGCCCCTCCCTGGAGGTTCTCTCCTTCTTTCCCATCTATCAGAATCTAACCCAGGTTGTAGGATGGGCAGAGAAGAGGGATCCACAGGGTCTCATCTCAGATCTGTCCTCTGTTCTGCCCAAGGTCCCCTCTCCCTCTCTACTTCTGGGAATCATGGTGCTGCTTCCAGTGGAGACTCAATGATTTACAGGCTGAGCCTACTTTAGATTTATGTTTATTAAAAAAAAACATGATCCAGGGACTGAAGAGATGACTCAGGGCTTGAGAGCACTTGCTGCTCTTGCAGAGGACCCAGGTTCAGATACCAGCACCCACATGATGGCTCATAACCATCCTTAACTCCTGTTCCATGACATTCATTGCCCCTATGGACACCGTACAGATACATGGTAACAAACACTACTAGCAAGAAATCACTTATAGCTGAAGGTGATGGCACATGCCTTTAATCCCAGCACTCAGGAGGCAGAGGCAGGCAGATCTCTGTGAGCTCGAGGTCAGTCTGGTCTACAAGAGCTAGTTCCAGAATGGGCTCCAAAGATACACAAAAAAACCCTGTCCTGGAAAAAAAAAAAAGCTGGGCACTGGTAGCTCATGCCTTTAATCCCAACACTTGGGAGGCAGAGTCAGGCAGATCTCTGTGAGCTCGAGGTCAGTCTGGTCTACAAGAGCTAGTTCCAGAATGGGCTCCAAAGATACACAAAAAAACCCTGTCCTGGAAAAAAAAAAAAGCTGGGCACTGGTAGCTCATGCCTTTAATCCCAACACTTGGGAGGCAGAGTCAGGCAGATCTCTGTGAGCTCGAGGCCAGCCTGGTCTATAGAGGGAATTCCAGGACAGACTTAAAAACTACACAGAGAAACCCTGTCTCAAAAATAAAATACTATATTTAAGCAGAAAGCTTTTGGTAAAAGGTGTGTGCTAGGACTGAGCAGCACCACAACTAGAAACACAGCAAAAGGAACTGCCCTGTGGGTAAAGGGTTAGTCAGCCCAGGAGAAATCCAGGTGTTTGCCCAAAATATCAAAAGGGGGCTCATTGGGAAAAGGTTCCAAGGCCTTCCAGGTATAGGGCCTGATAGTTCTGTGATTGATAATAGCCTCTGAAAAGGTACAACAACAGTTTCCATATCAGTATTTGGGGCATCAGCTATTGCAGACAGGAGTAAAACCACAAAAAGTTACTCTTTGCTTAGATAAATTACAAACTTTAAATAATTTTCAAAAATGCTTGGAGACCTCAATTGGGTCCGGCCCAGTCTGAGAATTCCTACAAGAGTCTTAAAACCACTCTTTGACATTCTACAGGGGAATCCAGACCCAACCTCCTTTCATAAGTTGACACCTTGGGCAAGGCAATGTATTACTTTAATTGAAGAACAGCTTCCCTCTGCTCATATTCATTATATTGATTATAGTCAGCCTCTGCTGTTGGTAATTCTTCCCTCTCAGCATAGAACTACTGGAGTTTTTTGGCAGCAAGGACCCATCCTATGGGTACATGAACATGCGTCACCTGTAAAAATTGTTATCTCGTATCCATCAGCTGTGTACATGTTATTCAGAAAGGGTATAAACTTAGTTTACAAATCTTTAAAATGTTACCTAGTAAGTTTACTACACCATATACCCAGGCAAAAAGAACTTGGCTGCAAAATTTTGCTAAAGATTGGGCCTTGTTTTTATGCACTAATCCCTGCAGGTTTGATAATCATTATCCTTCTGCTAAGTTGGTCACCTTTTTCTAAAATCATCTGGTATGCTTCCCCAAAGTTATTCCTTTACAACCTCTGGCAGGGGCACAGAATGTGTTTACTGACGGGTCTTCTACCGGGACAGCTGTAGTGAGTGGTGTCCCTCCCAGATTTTGATATTCAGCCTGTTGATGCTAAATCTGCTCAAGTGGCTAAATTGATAGTTGTGCAATGGTCCTAAAAAATGCTAATATTATAAGCAAATTTCTTGCACCTTTGAAGACTACAGCTTATATTGACTCTGTATCTCGAGTCCAGATGCATTTATTGGCTATTCAGACATTGCTTTGGACCCAATCTGTTCCCTTTTATGTAGGACATTTGTGGGATCATACTGGTCTACCTGGTCTCATGAGCAAGGGGAATGCATTGGCTGATCAGCTTACTTGCCAAATTTGTACAGTTAGTCAAAAATATTATAAAGCTACAAAAAAAGCTCATAATCATTTTCATCTCAATGCTGGGTCTTTAAGATTTCATTTTAAGATATCTCGAGAGCAGGCCACTGATACATGATATGCTCGCTCCACTATAGCTTGTCCTTGAGGATTTTAAGGTATTCCTGTTTTATGAGAAATAGAGAACCCAGAGCAAAATTTAGCAAAGCCAATGCTGGTGTAGGCTGGACCATTTCAGTTTTTACAGTTTTTGGAACTCTCATGTAGGCAAAAGTCTAGAGACAGTGACTTTTAACATCCCATAATTTTTTTCCTGTATGGGCTGAGGCAAAAATAAGATGAGAATATGTATCCATGGTTATGTGAACATATTGCATATGCCCAAAAGAAGGAACATGGGTGACATCCATTTGTCATAAATGATTAGGAGCAAGCCCATGAGGATTAACTCCCAAATGGGGAACAGCTAAAAGTTTTATTCACAGAGAGCATTTTTTAACAAGACAGGACAGAACCGAGAGATCAAGTAGACACTGGCTTGTCAACTGAAGAGCTGCTGGGATCCCGAGCAGCTGGTTATGGTGGTCTGAGTGCCAAGGATTGTTCCTCTACCTATCAACCCATCCCATGCCATTGCTGTGGCTTCCAGAGCAGCTAGAGCTAATGGATTTCTCATTAGTCAGTCAGTTGCTTCTGCTAGCACAATGGATACCTTATGGGACAGGTTGCAAATGCCTTGGCCACTCAAAATGAGATAAACTCACAAATTAATATTGCAGTTAAAGTTGCAATTGGTTTTGGGTAAAGACCACGGCTAGGTTATACAGTTATAGGCTTAATGCTGTTATTCACAGACCCTGGAATACACAATTTAAAAATCGGCTCTTAAGATTATTCTAGCTAACTATACCAGGGTTCCTCCCACCAGCGCTGAGACCTTACTTAAAGGGTTCCTATTTGGGCAGACTTATTAAGGATTGAGCAGGCACAGCCTCCTTAGGAGTGCTTATATGTGCTGGAGCATCATCTCCATGTTTTCATGGTGCCAGAGCCATAAGCAAGCTCAGGTCAATGTCATCACTGGCGAGTCCTCTTAGCTATTGCCCCCGGAGGATCCTTCAGAGCAAATCTGGCTGAACTCAGTGATAGGTGGCTAGTGAGCCAATGATGGGAAAGGTTTTGAGGGGGCTACCCCAACCAAAGACAGGAAATGTGTTTTGACCTGGACTATTTCTCATGACAGGTAAGGGGTATTGTCTGTTATCCAATGCCACCTAAGCCAGGCCTAGTCATATAGTTTATATGAAAGGGAGATCTGTAGGGCCCATGTGTCCACCCCTGCTCCCAGGGTTCATCTTGAGGACAGTTCCTGTTTGTTCCTGTGTTCCCTCTGCCTCACCGGATGGTTAGCTATAGGGCGATTGCTTACTCTACCAGGGCATGGTAATTTCCTACCTGCCTGAGGGGAATTCCATTGTACAGCAGCTAGGTATACAAGGATTTTCCTAAGCTCAAATGAACGGCATTCAGCTGATCTCCTTTCAAATGTCCCAGGTCTCTTGTGTGTTCTTTCAGTCCTCAGGCCCTTGCCTGGCTCGCATAAGGCACAGTGGTGTGGAACTGTACCCAGAGTAACGAGGAGGAGTTACACTAACCTGCTTTCTGCACAGCCTCCTGCTGCTGTGGAACAGAGGCCCTGGTGAGCCCCACTTCAGGACAGGCTGGGTCCCCACACTCAGGACAGAGGCCCTGGTGAGCCCCACTTCAGGACAGGCTGGGTCCCCACACTCAGGACAGAGGCCATGGTGAGCCCCCTTCAGGATAGGCTGTGTCCCCACACTGAGGACAGAGGCCCTGGTGAGCACCCTTCAGGACAGAGGCCTGTGTGGGAAAATGCAGACAGGGCCGACTGTGGTGTGAGAGGTGACTGGGAAGGAGTGGACAGACACATGGACTCACACTGACAACTCACCTGCACATTCTACGATCTTCACACACGCACGAGGTTCATAGGACAAAACTCTTATGGGTGAAGTTTTCCCTTTCCCACCAGGGACCCAGACATCAAGAAAACTGGACACCTTAGGGTCTCACATCCTCCTTCCAGGGTGCCCATGTCTCCTGCTACACACAAGGCTGAAAACTGTCCAGGCTCTGTCCCAGGAGCCCTGACACCACTGCCATCACTGCCTTCCCAGAATGAGGCTGAGGTCACTGAGCAAGGAGAGCACCTCCCTCTGTGAGCCACAGGATGGGGAGTCAGAAAGGACAGGGACATGGGGTCCCCTCCACACCTGCCCTCCCACTTCAGTCAGACTTCGGTGGCAGATGCTGCTGCTTAATTCTCTAACATCCTGGGTGCCCCGAATAAGAATGGCCCCATAGGCTCACATGCTTGAGTACTGAGTCACCAGGGAGTGGGGCTCTTTGAAAGGATGAGAAGGATTAGGGATGTGGACTTGTTGCAAGAAATGTATCCCCAGGAGTGGCCTTTGAGGTTTCAAAAGCCCAAGTCAGTCCCTGTCTCACTGAGTCTGCTGCTAACAAATCGGGGATATAGCCCTTACCTGCTGCTCCAGCACCATGCCTGCCTGTGAGCCTGCATACTCCCACCCCAATGATAATGGACCAAGCCTCCAGAACTGGAAGCAAGCCCCATTTAAATGCTCTATTTTATAATAGACACCTTGGCAATGGTGTCTCCTCAGAGCTGTACATCAGTGACTAAGACACAGTCTATCTTTGCTTCTTCTGTCCTCCATATTCTATCCATCCAGCAGTCATTTCACCTAGAAGCAGAATGGATCCTAATGCTCATTAAGACCACACCCAAGGCACCATTCCTGTCCCTCCCCTAATGTCACTTTCCAGCTCTGCTCTGGCTCCTCAGGGCAGAGCAGTCCCATAGGGTCAGCCCTGAATGCTGTCCCAAACTGTGCAGGCCATTGGTGCCTCTTGGTGCAGGATAAGAAGCCTTATAAACTCAGGGCAAGAAGAAAATTGTAGCTGTCCAAAGAATAAAAGAATGTATCTTCTGAATCCTCTTTTAATTATCTATCTATCTATCTATCTATCTATCTATCATCTATCTATCTACCTATCTATCCATATCAATTTTCTACTTACCTACCTACCTCTCCTCAGTCCCTGCAAAATCAGATTTGACTGTTCTGAGGAAAGAAAATGTCCCCACTTCTCTTCCCTCTTCCTACTTTTCCTGGCTTTATCAGTCTCCTTTGATCATATCAGCAGCATCACCCTCTAGACAAGGAAAAGTCCTCAGCTTTGAGGGACAACGATGGAATTGGGACTTACCCTGTCCCCTCCTTTGTAGTCCAACTACCCTAACACTGGGACCTGCTGGTGGCCACATCAGAGGAGCAGCAGGGAGCACTTGAGTTTCAGGAGATCAGGCCACCAGGAAGCAGGGCACTGATGGGTGACTCTCCCACGGATCAGGTCCTGAGAACTTCAGCTCCAGAATGTCTCTTGCTGCTGCTGTGCCTTGACATGTTTGCCACTGCCATTTTCTCTGGTATCTGGCATGGTGTGAAGAGCTGTGGAGAGATCCCCGCTGCCTTTAATGTAGTGTGATTATCTCATCTCAGATTATATCCTGTTCTACTGGGCATTTTTACCTATGAATTATTAGGAAGATGATTTCCTCTTAAACTGTACTGTCTAATTAAGGTAATGATTTTATACACTAATAGTGTCAGTCTAAATAGATTGTTGAGGATTAAGGCTTTCTAACAAACGTAGAAAGGGATTATGGTAGGGGTTAGTTATTGGGAAAAGTTAGTTTAATATAGGTAAAGGTAGATACGGTGTTGTCCCACACCTGATAAAGCAGGGGCAGCAGAGGGTAGAAAATAGGACCAAGGAAGGGTCACACAGCTAGGACTCATGAGTTTCTCTTGAGAGGCTGTATATATACACTGTGGTTTAGGTTAATGATTAAGGAAAACAATCGAGTCCCAGGAGTTCGCTCAAGTTGATAATGGGAAATGTGCACATGGGTTTAGTGTGCATTGTAGCTGAAACAAAGCTTTAAACAATTGCCTTTACATAACTAGAATACAAAGAAATGGATGGTTAGCTGAGAGAATTGGACAAAGCACTAAAATAGGAAGAAGCCCAAGCTAAGACTTGGCTTCTTTTCCACAATTAAAGAAAAATCTCTGGGTCATTATGGAGGAGTTGGCAGTCCTTAGAAAATCCAACTGCATTTGTCCTTCACCGCACAGATCCAGACCAGAAGGTGGTCTTACCACCTCAAATTAAGCAAAATCCCTCACAGCTGTGCCCTCCATTTTGGGGTTTTAGTCAATTTCAGATATAATAGAGTCAAGTTGACAACCAAGAATAGACATCACAGTCTGTTTCAGAGTTCTAGAAACTTCCCTGGTTCCAGGCTTTGCAGCTCCTGTGACCCTCATGGCTCTGCAACCTCCCTACCCTCTTGCAGGGAGCTGTCTTCCCACGGGAGGAAAAGGATGGAAAGTTCCATCTGGATGTAAGTTTTATGAGAACAGCCTGAGACCTGAGACCCTCGCAGTGGTGTAGCGGGGAGGTCATGGGGCAGCTCAGCCAGCCATGGTTCCTCCTTCTCAACCTCATCCTCTGTGGGCTCAGGTAGAGTTCTGTTTTGTTCTTCAAGTTAAATTATTGCCCTAGACTCTGGTGCTTCTCTGTAATATTAAAAAGATGAGAGCCTGAGGGCCTCATGTGGGAGGGAAGATGGGAAAGGAGACCTCACTAGCTGCAGGAACCTGCTGGATGTGGGCTGTCATGGTCTGTTACAAGTTACCATTCAAGTGATTGACAGAAACTTGTTCTGCTTCAGCAGCAATCAAAACCTGACACGGGGTAAAGTGCAGAGATGAACACACAAGAATCACTCCAGCAAAGACCATAAGTAATAGTGGAGAGGGTGCCGGAAATGGCCTGCCCCTGCAATCAGATTCATGACTACCTTAATTGTCATCCTAGAATCTTCATCCAGTAACTGATGGAAGGAGATGCAGAGATCCACAGTGAAGCAATCGACTGAATCTCAAAGTCCAGTCAAAGAGAGGGAGGAGCAATTACATGAGCAAAGGGGTCAAGACCATGATGGGGAAACCCACTGAAACAGTTCATCTGAGCTAATGGGAGCTCACTGACTCCAGACTGACAATGGGGGAACCAGCATAGCACCAAACTATGCCCTCTGAATGTGCGGGACAGTTATATGACTGGGACAGTCTGTGGGGCTACTGGCAGTGAGGCCAGAATTTATCCTTAGTGCTTGAACTGCCTTTTTCTAGCCCATTCTCTTTGGAAGGATATCTTGCTCAACCTAGCCATAGTGAAGAGGGCCTTGGTCATGCCTCAAAGTGACCTGCTAGACTTTGCTGATTTCCCATGGAATTACCCTTACTGAAGAGTAGATTGAGGATGGTTTAAGGGGGAAAGGCCAAGTGAGCAGGAGAAGGAAAGGGAGTGGAAACTAGGATTGGTATGAAAATTTTCAAGAAAGAGAGAGAGAGAGAGAGAGAGAGAGAGAGAGAGAGAGAGAGAGAGAGAAACA
>NW_026068588.1:40302-45694 GCF_014885135.2 Alexandromys fortis
AGATTCACATAGAACAATACAGTTAACAAAGTCAAAAGTGTTTGACCAGAGCTGTGAAAATTCCAGTAACTGCCGGATGCACGTGTGCAAGGTAGCCCCTCGCACTCACCAGGACGCCGACAGCACCTGTTTCCGTGAACATCCATTTTAAGTGCTGTGTGTATTTTACCTGGAATCTTCATGCTCTCAGGTTTCATCCTGACTAACCTGAGGAGCAGTTGGCCTTAGGCGGCTCAGAGACACCATGACACACAGGTCTCCATCCCGCAGCACAGGGCTCAGACAAAGTCTTAGTCCCCAGGAGGGTGAGGTCTGTGTGGAGAAGCCCAGGGCTGGGGATTCCCCTGTCCCCAGTTTCACTTCTCCAGCTCCTAACCTGGGTCAGGTCCTTCTGCCCCGACACTGATGACAACTGGGCGGGTCTCACGCCCATTGGGTGACGCGATCCCGGAAAACCAACCAGCGTCGCCGCGATCACCGGTTATAAAGTCCACAGAATCCGCTGAACACGGACGCCTCCCAGATCTGAAATGGTGGCGATGTTGTGCACGCTGCTCCTGCTGCTGGCGGCCGCCCTGGCCCCGACCCAGACCCGCGCGGGTGAGTGCGGGGTCGGGAGGGAAACGGGCTCCGCGGGGAGGGCGGGGGCGGCACCGGGGAAGCCGCGTCCCCGCGTGGCCCAGCCGGACCCTCCCGCCCCTTCCCCACCGGCGTCCCGAGCCCCGCGCCCTGCTCCCCTCCCGGCCCGCCCTCCAGCCCGGGGTCCCGGGAGTAGGGTCGGGGTCTCACCGCGCGCCGCCCCCAGGCTCGCACTCCATGCGGTATTTCTACACCATCGTGTCCCAGCCCGGCTTTGGGGAGCCCCGGTTCATCTCTGTCGGCTATGTGGACGACACGCAGTTCGTACTCTACGATAGCGCTTCGGAGACTCCGAAATACGAGCCACGGGCGCCGTGGGTGGAGCAGGAAGGGCCAGGGTATTGGGAGAGGAACACACGGAACGCCAAGAACATTGAGCAGATTTTCCGAGGGAACCTGAGGACCGCGCTCGGCTACTACAACCAGAGCGAGGCCGGTGAGTGTCCGCGGTCGGAGGTCACGACCCCTCCACTCCCCTAAATAAGGGCCGGGCTGGAGTAGCCCAGGTTCCCAGGACTGAGGTTTGGGAGGGGAGCAGGGACCGGACCCGGTTTCCCTTTCAGTTTAGAGTCCGCGGGCGGGCGGGCGGGCGGGACTGACGGCGGGGTCGGTCTCCGCAGGCTCTCACACCATCCAGATGATGTATGGCTGTGAGGTGGGGTCGGACGGGCGCTTCCTCCGCGGGTACAGTCAGCAAGCCTACGATGGCTGCGATTACCTGACCCTGAACGAGGACCTGAAGACGTGGACAGCAGCGGACACGGCGGCGCAGATCACCCGGCGCAAGTGGGAGCAGGCTGGTGCTGCAGAGAGACTGAAGGCTGAACTGGAGGGCACATGTGTGCATTCGCTGCGCAGATACCTGGAGAACGGGAAGGACACACTGCTGCGCACAGGTGCAGGGGCCACGGGCAACTCCTCCCTCTGCCCTCGGGCTGGGCTCAGTCCTGTGGAAGAGGAAACCCTCACTGGGGTCATGCCCCTGTCTCTGAGGGCAGACAGGGTCCCTGGGTCTCCTGATCCAGCATGGCAGGGACTACACTGACCCCCCCAGAGCTCAGCCTTCTCCCTAGACAGTTTCACATCTGTCTCAGGAGGGAGGAGAGAGGATCCCGACATCACCAACAGTGGCTCCTTCAGTCTGCAGCCTCTGTCAGCCATGGCCTCTACCAGGCCGGGTTCTCTGCCCACACCCAGTGTGTGGACACTGAGTCCTGTCATCTGAGTGTGTCAGCCCTGACACACCAGGACCGGAGTCTCCTTTTCCTCATGGAAGACACGGACTTTCCTTTCCTAGGTTGCCTCATCCAGTTTCAAGAACATTCCAAAAAATACATTCTCTCTAATTCCTGTGTGAGCTTTGTATCCCTTCCACACCCCAAATCTATCTCCTCCTAGAATGATCACTTATGGGTGCCTGGGAAAGTACTATACTGTGGAGGTTTTTCTTTTTCTCCTACTTTTTTTCTTTAATTGAATTATCTTTTTTTTTTGAAGTTGTCGTTTTGATTTTAATCAGTTTTTCTTCTTCACTTTAAGGTATTGTTTTTCTATCCCCTTTTGTTATCATGTGTATCAGTCTCCACAGGTGCCATGGGGACTGATACTCTGGATAATTAGACAAGTTAAGTCAGTGGGCTTTTTTGTTGTTGTTGTTGGGTTTTGTTTTGTTTTGTTGAGACAAGGTGTTTCTCCATAGCTGTGGAATAATTCACATTAAACTAGAAAGATTCCTGGGAGCTTAAACTATTTTCTGCCAGAATTAACCACACAGAGACCCTTCTCCCTTTGCAACAGCAAGTTACAGTGTAGCCCTAGTGAATTAGGAATTGAACTTCCTCAGAGACAGGGTCTTCTGCACCTCCAGGACTGGAGTGACAGGGAAGATCCACACACCCTGAGAGCACAGTTGTGTCCCAGTGAGTGCTGCACTGGGCTCCACAGCACACTTCAGGGATCCTGGGTGACAATACCTGGTATCTTGTCACCCCCAGAGTTGTGGCTTGGGGAGTCAGTTTCTTTGGCTGCATGTCATTAGTCCACCATATTTCTGCTACTCACTTGGTGATGGTTCATAACTTGGAGGAACAGATACACTAGGCAGCAAGGTGGCCTCAGTGGTTGTGACTCACTGGGGCTGCAGGTTTTGGAAGCATCTTTCATGTAGCCATGCTCCTAATTTATAATTTTGATATGGATTTAATCACATAAATAAATCATTTATTATTCCTTCATTCTTTTATCACGTAACTTACACTACAGAACATCACATAAGGAAGACCACGTTGACCTGCTGGCTCATGGGGATTCCCCCACCTAGTTTCTGGGTCCCCCAGGAAACTGTGTAGTTCTGTGATGAGGGGACCAGCTCTACCTGCAGGTCACTAGTGTGATGACAGAAGTGTTAAAATAGGCACATAGTTCAGTGTCATCATTGATTAAACTTTGTCTTTACAGGTTTCAGTTTATCTTATTAATTATAGGATTTTTTAAAAATCTTCCACACAGATCCCCCAAAGGCACATGTGACCCATCATCCTGGACCTAAAGGTGATGTCACCCTAAGGTGCTGGGCCCTGGGCTTCTATCCTGCTGACATCACCCTGAACTGGCAGAGGGAGGAGGAGGAACAGACTCAGGACATGGAGCTAGTGGACACCAGACCTTCTGGGGATGGAACCTTCCAGAAGTGGGCATCTCTGGTGGTGCCTTCTGGGGAGGAGCACAAATACACATGCCATGTGCACCATGAGGGGCTACCTGAGCCCCTCACTCTGAGATGGGGTAAGGAGGGAGTGGGTGTAGAGCTGGGGTCAGGGAAAGCTGGAGCCTTCTACAGACCCTGAGCAGGGTCAGGGGTGAGAACTGGGGTCATGACCCTCACCTTCCCTACCTGTCCTTCCTTTCCCAGAGGCTCCTCAGTCCACAGTCCCCATCACAGCAGTCATTGCTGGTCTGGTTCTCCTTGGAGCTGTGACCATCATTGTAGCTGTGGTGGCTGTGGTGATGAAGAGGAGGAGAAACACAGGTAGGAAAGGGCAGGGTCTGAGTTCTCTCTCTGCCCCTTTTAGAAGAATCTCTGCCTCATTAATGGGAAACACATCCACAGCCCTCATTGCTGCTGTCTCTAACCTGGGTCTCCTGTCAGTTCTGGAAACTTCCTAGGTTCAGGGTCTTCCCTGGTCTCTCACAGCTTTTCTTCTCACAGGTAGCAATGGAGGGGACTATGCTCTGGCTCCAGGTAAGTGTGGGGGAACAGGATTATCCCTGAGGCCCCTGGGGTGCAGCTGGAGATAGTGGGAGTTCTGGCAATCCATATCTCCTCCAGTGCAATATTCTGGGGGCCTTGGTTGTACCTTGTTATGAATGTATTTATTTTTACCCTAAGCATGGATAGTGCTTACATAGTATCTGATATGTGTCTCCTGGATTGTAAAGTGACATTTTTGGGCCTGTCTTGGAGAGGGGCAAAGTGGACATGATTGGGTTTTAGGGACCCTCAAATCACTTTTGAGTGACTGATGGATTGTTGAGATGTTGTCTTCACAGTGGTTATTCATGTCTTTTGTTCTGTAGCGTGAAGACGGCTGCCTACCCTGACAGAGTGACAGATGATGTATCCAGGCCCCTCCTGTGACATCCAGAGCCCCCAGCTCTCTTTAGGGAACAGTGTCTAGTGTTTCCTGGAATCTACGACCTCAATGTGAAGAACTGAGGAGCACACCTCACCCCCGCACACCAGTGATGGTGGCCCTGTCAGAGGAGCAGTTGGTGGCAATTGAAATTAAGGATGTCTGCCCACCAGGAGCAAACTCCTTGATGCTGATTCTCTGAATAAGCAAGAGCCCAGGACCACAGTCTCCAGAATGTCTTTCGGTTTTTGGTTCTGCTGTGCCTTCGCAGGTTTGTGGCTGCCATCTTTCTCTGGTGTGTGGCATGGTGTGAATTGGTGTGGGGAGATCCGCACTGCCTGTAGTGTGGTGTGTTTATCTCATGGGAACATCCCGCTCTACCAGGCAGGGTTACCTATGGACTATCATGAAGATGATTCCTTCCTAAGCTGTGCTGTCTAACTGATAATAATGTTTAATGATAAAATATAAACAAGGAAGTGTCTCACAGCTAGAACACACGAGTTCCTATTGATCAGCCATATAGACTGTGGCTGAGGTTAATGATTAAGAAACTCCACTGAGTCCCAGTAGCCCAGCTAGTTTAATTATTTTAATCTTAATGTTGGGAGATGTGTTCACAGGTGTCACAGTGCATCATTGCTGAAACAAAGCCTTATTATAGCTGCAGGTTTGATCAGATGTTTTGATAATAGTTTTGAGGTGAAAACATTGTAATTTTTATATTACCTGAAAGATTTTTTTTCTTGGGTATATAAGTTGTAAGGGAAAGAATAGAGGTAGAAGTGAAAGGAGTTAAGATGGCTTAGAAGGAAAAATTTAGAAGGGAAAGTTTAGCCAGGTGGGGTGGCACTAACTCCTGGCACTCAGGAGGTAAAGGCAGGTGGATCTCTGTGAGTATGGGGGCACACTAGTCTACAGAGCTACTTCCAGCACAGCCAGGGCTGTTATATAGAGATACCATGTCTCAAAAAAAATCCCAAAACAATAAAAACAAAAGAATGAGAGAGGTAGAAGGAAAACATCAAACATGAGAGAGAATTAGGTGGAGAATCAGGAGAGGTAGAAAGAGCAGGAGAACATCTGGGGAGACAGAAAGGACTTCCTGGATGCAGATTTAA
>NW_026068588.1:49904-50992 GCF_014885135.2 Alexandromys fortis
ACTTGCCTACCCCATGGCTTCCCTTTGAGTCCTGCACTGGTGGAGGCTGGGCCCCCAGGCAGCAAAACACCAGGACCCTGTTGCTACCCTGCCCTGTTCCCTTCCACAGCCAACCTTCCTGTTCCTGCAGACAGGAGGGGACATCTCCATCCTGTCTCCTCCATGCTGCCCTGAGCTGCAGCCCTGACTTCCCCACAGAACATCAGAATCTGAATGTGATTGTTCATGTCCTTGATCTGACAGGCGGTTTGGTGGATAAATTAATTAAACTGAGACACTTACCTCCCAGAATCTATGTTCACTGTGCTGTGTGTATCTGGTGAGACAGGATGGGGCTCTGGGAGCTGAGAGAGAACAGGGCTGTGCCCAGGTGGAGCTCAGTCCAATGTTGGCTGTGACATGCTCCCTCCTCAGCTCTGTCACCTCTTGTCTCTGTTCTCTTCATCACTGGAGCTACAAGCTGAGATCTGTAATCACAGGGGCACTGGGGTGACTAGAACCTTATCCTGTCCCCAGGATTATGAGCCCCTAGGGCAACTTTGACAATTCAGCCTGGGCTCTGAACTGGCCATGGCTCTTCACCCAATATTCCCTGTTTATTTGTTGTCTTTTTAGTTTCTATGGAGGGATAGGCCTGTTCTTGTTCCTGTGAGTGTTGTCTGTCTCGTTCTCCTTTGGGCTCCTGAGTGATGGCAGCAGGAGCTGTTTTTCCTGTCCTTGTCACCACAAGGCCCAACTATGCTCAGCACTCAGGCCACTGCAGGCTGAGATGAACTTCAGTCTCCTGAGCTCCTGCCTCCTTCTAGGCCCCTCACTATCTTCTTCTTTTCCATCTTTCAGAATCTACCTGGGTTGTAGGATCTTCAGAGAGGAGTGATCCACAGGGTCTCATCTCAGATCTGTACTGTTGGATCCCTGTTCTGTCCAAGGTTGCTTATGTTTATTGGGAAAAAAAAAACCAACAACCGAGGAGCAGGCCGGGGACCCTGCTCGCCTAGCTTGTGTCCTCAGGCTCCAATGGCCCTTTTGCGCCCTGCCAGCAACCCCCAGCTGGAGTGCATCTGAGGGAGCCTCTGAGGGCAGCGGGC
>NW_026068589.1:0-724 GCF_014885135.2 Alexandromys fortis
AGTTGAGCAAAAGAGCAACCAAGTAAAACAAGAGAGCAGACAAAATGAGACCTCTAAACCAGAGCATACCAAGAAACGTTCCCAAAGACTCAGACAGACTCTGTAAGAATTGGAACAATATGCAAAGACACTGCAAGGATCAAAATAAAGGAAGAGATGAGTAGAATTCAATGCAAGAATTTATCCAACATCCTAAGAGGCCACACTGCAACATCAGAATCAAGTAATCACAGTTTAGGCATACTTCGCAACCAAGAAAAAGCAGAGTAAAAGTATTTACAAAGATAACTTTATGGAGAGGATAGAGACATTTAAAGTGAAATGAAAACCTAATTAAGAAAATGAAGAAAAAAGGCAACAGCAAAAATCTTAAATAAGTTAATAAATCACACAAAAAAGGCAAGATAACCATGGAAAAAATCAGACTGTTGAAGAAAACAAATTTAACAGAAAACATACAGGAAATCTGGAAAAACAAAAAAAGAAAACCTAAGAAAATTAAAGATGTAAGGCACAGAAAATGTAACCAAGAAAATTATAGAAGTAAACTTTCCCAACATAAAGAAGAATATCCCTGTGGAGGAATAAGAAGCATGAAGAACAACAAGTAGATTACAAAGATCCCTTCGTCATACCACAAAACATCAAACACAAAAGCATACAGAATAAAGAAAGAATAGTACGAACTGCAAAAGAAAAAGGCCAAGTAAAATATTTAGATAAA
>NW_026068589.1:3613-4392 GCF_014885135.2 Alexandromys fortis
AGTGATCATGTGCGTCCTTTGGGTGAGTGAATTAGCATTATTTGTTGAATAATAAATTTGATAATAAGTACTTGACAATGGGCAAGTCAACCAGACAAAAATTTATAAGAGAAATAAGAGATGTAATGAATGAATAAGACATCTATAGAATATTCCACCCAAAGAAGAACATACCATCTCAGCACATGAAAAAAACTTCTATAAAAGTGAACACACAATGTGTAACACAGCAAACATACACAGCAAACCAAAAAATTGGAGTTACACAGGTGTTCTATCAGATCACCACGGTTTAAAATTAGAACTACTGAACCAACCATCAGGTCAAGGTAAAATAAAATAAAAACTCACTAAAATGCGAAAAAAAATGAAGGAACATTCTGAGTTCTGAGTTTGAGGTACACCTAGTCTCCAGAGAGAATCAAGGACAGTGAGGGCTTCACAAGGAAGCCATGTCCTGAAAATACAACAAAAAAAGTTACATTTGAGTATGGGACTGTGTATATTTCTGGTATATATGGTTTATGAGTTTTACTATTTACAAAGAAAAACATATGAAAATAACTGGCTGCTGTGTCATAACAGGAAGTAGTGTCAGCTGCACAAGTAAGGGCCATGTATAAAAAAATCAAATATTTGGCTTATTTGTCAATGTCATCAGGAGTTATATAGCCCTCAATCTCTTTCTACAATTGCTGATAGAACTAAACTTAGCCCATGGTCCCATGAGAAAGGATTTTTGGAGTAGAATAAAACCTAACATTCCATTTAAAGTATTA
>NW_026068589.1:6612-17907 GCF_014885135.2 Alexandromys fortis
TTGTATCGTTGCAGGAACAAATTAATTTGTGTTGTGATTGGAATTCAACCACTATCTGTATTACTGATTTGGGTTATAATGATTCTTTACAGGAATGGAATGATATTCCAGCTTATCTTTTAGGCAATGCCTCTCTGCTCAATCTTTCAATGATCACTTACATGATCAATTCAATGATAACTTACATGGGACTTTTGCTAAATCATAACCCTTGAACGCTGCACAAATTTTTGATGACAAATTGGCAGGATTAGATCATAAGGGATTCTTACAAAGCATTCTTCATACCTCCAGTGGTATAATTCTCGTAATCATGCTTATACTTTTTTGTTTGATTATGTATCAGTTTAATATTTGACTAAACATAATAATTACATACTTTATGGTTAAAACTCCTTTTTAATTCAAGTAAAAATAAAAAAAAAACATGAAATTGTGGAGACACAGAACTGGCTCAAAGTGCAGTCACTCCTGGGGCAGATGTGATAAAGCTGGGAAACAGTTGTTTTACAACCCAAGCATAGATGAAAGCAAACTTTCTCTGCACATATTTCAAATGTAATGCCTGACTCAGAACCCTGGATTGAGGAATGGCCTTTGAGCTCAGTTCTTCAGACTCTACCAGTTATAAAAGAGTAGGGGAATGAAACCAGATACATATCTATCTACATGCACAAAACTAAAGTACAACTGAATCTCCAAAATATATAAAGAGATCAAGAAATTAGACATGAAAAGATCAAAATAAAAAAATACATATAAACCAAATGAAAATAGAATACGAAACTAAACAGATGTCTCAACAGAAGAATATCAAATGGCTGAAAGCCATACTGGGAAGGAAACTAGGCCCTCTGAATGTCATTGACAGTGGTATATTTTGGGCAGACTGATAAGACACTGGCAGTGGCACCAGGATTTATCTCTCCTGCTTGTACTGGCTTTTTTTAATTGGGACCAATGGGCAACCCTGAGGATTTCTTTCTCTTTTTTCTAAAGATTTATTATGTATACAACATTCTGCCTGCATGTATGGCCACATGCCAGAAGAGGGCGCCAGATTTCCATTACAGATGATTGTGAGCCACCAAGTGGTTGTTGGGAATTGAAATAAGGACCTCAGGAAGAGCAGGCGGTGCTTGTCTCTCCAGCCCCTTGTACTGGCTTTTTGTGAAGACATGCTCCTTGAATGGACACCTTGTTCAACAGAGATATAGAAGGGAGTTGCATGGACTCTACCAAAAGCAATGCGCCTTACCTTCTCTGAGGACTGGATGGATATGGTAGGGAGCCTGTTTGTTTGTTCCCAGATGCTCAGACCTAAATATTAAAAGAGAAACCATATTACTTGGAATACTCATTGAACAATATCTTAAGCGTATTTCTGGCTAACCCACATCATAAATTAAACCCATCTCCATTAATCTGTATATTGTCTTCCCTTGTAAAGTTCCAGCATCTGTCTCCACACAAGCTACATTGCTTTTCTCTGACTCTGCATTCAACATTGACTTTCAATTTCACAACTTTCTTGAACACTACAAAGTCACTATCTGAAACAGATTTGTTATTAAAGAACAGTATTCACAGCAAAGACAGATGGGACTCTCATATGACCTTACTCTGCAAAGAAAGATGCTAACAGTATGCTCTCATTCTCCTGGGGTTACAACCATATATTTCTTTACCTCTACTTTTCCATTTCTGGAACCTACATTTTTATATTCTCAATTCTTATGATTTATGATTGCCAACAAGTCTGCTTCAAAGTGAGGAAATAAAAACTCCATAATAAAAAATGCAATGGGACTGGGGGAAACTGTTGAAGTAGTTTCTTTGTCACACTGAGCATGCACCCAAGCAAGCACGCCCTTTTGTCTGTGATGTCCCTGGCCAGCAAGTGGCCTGATCCTATAACAGAAGTACCATCCCTCAGGAGGGGTGAGTACCCTGCCCTGGGAACACAGGACAAAAACCCCAAATTACCCAAAACTTGCCTACCATTCAGAGGGGCTTCTCCCTGGCTACTGAATTTCTCTACTTATCCCATACCTGCTTGACACCAAGGAATCCTATCCATCTGTAGTGTGTTGGGGTACACCACCACAGTCTACTCCAGGGTGGAATGGATTTAACAGACTACAGAGCTAAGAAAACTAAGAGAAGGCAGACCAAGAAAAAACAACAAGCAGACAGGTAGCCACTGCAAAGTTCGTACAAAGCAGCCAAGACTCTCCTAACAGGATTTGTACAGATGCGTATACGTTAATATAAGAATACCTCAGACAAAGATTGTTTCCTGGCTTTCTCTCTTGTCTAGTCAGTCTCTCCTTCATGATAAGATAGCTCCCTTTTGTACCCAAGCACACTTTCTCAGTAGAGGACCCTTCACACATCAATTATCAATCCACACAATTTCTTCCAGATACAGCAGTCTATGGCTTTTATGAAAAAAAAAAAGCCACTATGAACACAGTTGAGCAAAGGTCCTTATGGCAGGATCTTTTGGATATATGTCCAAGAGTGGTATAGCTGCGTCTTGTGGTAGATTGATTCACAAATTCATGAGGACTGCATGTTGATTTCCATATTGGCTGTACAAGTTTGCACTTATACATGTCCTTGCCACATATCCTTGCAAGCATTAGCTGTCACTTGTATTATGGATTTTAACAATTCTAACAATGTAGGGATAAGCCCTCCTCTTGGGGGAGGGCTGCCCTCAGGCGTATGTTTACTGATATATTGGGCGGGCAGAGGCTGCGCGCCCCTTCCCTTCCTCTCCTGTCTCCGCTGGCTACTCCGCTGGAACCTTGGTTTCGTGAGTCTGGTTTTGTTATTAAACTTGTTCAAATACCTATTACCTTGGTGATTTACCAATCGGACCGCTGCAGTTGGCCGCCCAACGTGAGGCACAACACCCGCTCTTTAGACCCGCTGTGTCCGCAGCAGGTCAGGCACACAGGCTGCCGACTTCCCCGCCCGCAGCCGCGCGGCTCGGGACGCGAATGCGGCCCCGAACGCGATCGCCTTAGCCACTCCGCCCCCTCCGCCTCGGGTGACGCCGCCCGCCGGGCTCCCGCCGCACCCCCGCAGTCCTCGGCACTCCAGCGCCCGCCCGCCCGATCTAGGTCAGCAGGGACGGCTTTGTTCCAGCGATCGCCACAGGTCCTGCTTCCGTGCACCTCCCCCACACTGGTCCTAGCCCGCTGCGGCTTGCAGGCAGCTCTTTGTGTTCCTCTGGCAGAGCCAGAGGACTTAACACCCATCCCTCTCTGCCTTGACGTTTGGAACTGAACAGGGAAGCTTAAATATTCGCGGTTTTACAACACAAACCGCCACATTGGGCCCCAAGGGGTCATTTGTATAAATTTCAGTCTTGAGGTTCATTTCAGATCAATTCTCCACGTGGATTCAAGTGGACTCTTTCGCCACCTCTGGCAGGAACCAGTCATTACAGGTAAAAAATTTTTTTTTCCTTTTATAAATAAAATGTCTGATAATATCACCTCTTCCAACTTCCATAACCTTTTTGAGTGTGCCATGTGGGAGATCCTACAAGAGGTGTCTAGCACCCCACATCTATGGATCCTTCTGGGATTAGTAGTTTTCCTTGGTCTTAAGTGGTTTGACAACAAAAGTCTGATAGAGTCTTTAAGAGACGAATCCAGGATTCTTAAGGCAGAGGTTGAACATCTAAAAACTATTGGAGATGAATCCAGGATTCTTAAGGCAGAGGTTGAACATCTACAAACGATTAAGCATGACAATGATCTTCTCATGAATCAGTTTAAAGTTCTACAGGAAGAGAACAGAACTTTGTTTAACAAGACAATGGTGACTGAAAAAAACTTAGAAAAGGTTCAGGCTGATATTAAGGAGAAATTTATTATTATGGAAGAAGGAACAGCTGATTTAAATCGTAAATTTCATCAGTCACTTTCTGAAGGGACTGAAACATTATCTCAGAGAATTAAATCGGTTGAATGGGAAAATCAACTTTTGTCTAAAGCTTATGACAGAGTGGTGGAAAGATTGTCAATACAAGAAGGCACGGTTTATGCCATAAAAATCATGTCCAAAGATGAGAACTTATCTCTAACGGACAAACTTCATACTTTAGAATCCTCAATGAGGGCTTTGGAACATAATTCTGGACAGGAGATACAGACATTGCAGAAGGCAATGGTGAATAGAATTGAAAAGATTGAGGAATTTCTAAATTCTGATTCTGATGAGGAAGAACAAACGGTAGAAAGGAAAATTTTAACTACATCTGTGGGTAAATCCCTCCGGGACAATTTCCACAAATCTCTATCTACACCTCTACCTGCCTTTCCAGTAATAACGACAGAGAAGGTGATTGGTTCCAAAAACCCTAGGATCCTTAAGGAAGATACATGGGAGCCTGTCCGTATAAATGATCTCAAAGAAATTAAACAGGCTGTCACGGCTTTCGGGATGCACTCCTCTTTTGTTAAAGAGATGCTAAAATCTTGGGCCATAATGAGCAGACCAACGCCTTTAGACTGGACCCAGATGACCTCTGCAGTCCTTGAGAGTGGGACGCAGTTAAGATGGAAATGCTTATTCAGGCAAGAGGCTAGACTTTTAGAACAGCAAGAAAAGGCGAAGGGAAGTGACATCTCCCTAGATAAAATTCTAGGTGAAGGACTCTTTTCCGATCCTCAGGAACAAGCTAATTTGGATGAAAGCATACTCTCCATATGCACTACAGCAGCCTTAAGGGCTTGGGACAGGGTACAAGACCCAGGACAGAGAATGGAATCATTTGTTACGATTAAACAAGGTCAGAGAGAACCCTTTAGTGATTTTTTACAAAGACTTACTAAGGCTGTACAAATAGGGATACCTGACCCTGACACAAGACGTATAATGATTGAGTCTTTGGCTTATGAAAATGCAAATGTGGAATGCAAAAAGATTTTGGGGCCTTTAAGGTTCAGATCAGCACCCTTGGAAGAATGGGTCTTGCATACACTGGATGTTGATACATTTGATTATGGCACTGAAGCATGGGTAGAGGAAGCAATTTCCAATGGTAAAAGGAGACATCAGAATACCAAATGTTTTAATTGTGGCAAAATGGGTCATATGAGAAGGAATTGTAAACAACGGACCTTCAGAAACAATAATAATGCGTCTTCTAGAAATAACAGAAATAGAAGGACTCAGCCTTCAGGTTTATGTAGAAGATGTGGAAAGGGTAGACATTGGACGAATGAGTGTAGATCTACAAGAGATAGACAAGGAAACCTGATACAGACGGGAAACGTGAGAGGGGGGGCCTCACAGGCCCCCATGGCAAACATGGTCCAGTCATTTCCAGTTTCTGCAGAGAACGTGCCTCGTCAGGACAATTAGGAAACCTCATGCCTACTGTTACAAACGATAATGAGCAGAAAGATGAGTTACGTGTGTTTTGGCAAACTTCTATAAATGATCAAAGACCTAAGCTGAAAGTGTGTGTAAATGGCATTTTTATTACTGGCCTGCTGGACACAGGTGCTGATGTAAGTATCATTACCCCAGAATCTTGGCATCCATATTGGCCTCTTCAGAATGTAAATGTTCAGTTCCTGGGAATTGGAACCCTATCTCGAGTAAGACAGAGCACGAGATGGGTTGAATGTATAGGGCCTGAGGGACAAATAGGGAAATTAAGGCCATATGTAGCCAGTATTGCAATGAATTTATGGGGTCGTGACCTATTACAACAATGGAATACCCAAATTAACATTCCTGCTAATTCTAGAGCCTATATTTCTGAGAATAATATTAAAAGATATTACAAACGGAGAAAACCGGCCATTCGGGCCGTACAAGAACAAACAATTGAAACTCCTTCAGAGATACCAACAGCATTGCCTCTAAAATGGTTGACTGAGAAACCAATATGGACAAAACAATGGCCTCTAGCTGAGGAAAAGTTACAGGCTTTAGAACAGCTGGTACAAGAGCAATTAGATGCTGGACATATAGAGGAATCTACCAGTCCTTGGAATTCTCCTGTATTTGTGGTTAAGAAAAAATCAGGTAAATGGAGAATGGTGACAGATCTCAGAGCTATCAACAAAGTTATTCAACCTATGGGTCCTCTGCAATCTGGAATCCCTTTGCCCTCTTTATTACCAAAAGGATGGCCTCTTATAGTTATTGATTTAAAGGATTGTTTTTTCACCATACCTTTACAAAAAGAAGATAGAGAAAAATTTGCCTTCACGGTGCCTACTTACAACAATTCTCAACCTTCCAAGAGATACCACTGGGCCGTCCTCCCCCAGGGTATGTTAAATAGCCCCTCCTTGTGCCAATATTTTGTGAACCAACCATTGCAAATAGTACGCAAGAAGTTTCCTGAATCTATAATATTCCACTACATGGACGACATCTTGTTATCCGATTCAAACATGGATACCTTGAACAGACTGTTTGAAGAAATAAAGATACTTTTACCTAAATGGGGATTGCAAATTGCTCCTGAGAAGATACAGAAGGGAGATTCTGTTAATTATTTAGGTTATAAAATAGGTTTGCAAAAAATTAAGACACAAAAGGCACAAATTAGGAGAGATCGCTTACGGACTCTTAATGACTTTCAAAGACTGTTAGGAGACATTTCCAGTCTACGACCAACTATTGGGATAACACCTGATCTAATAATTCATCTGAACAAAACCTTGGAAGGTGATAAAGATTTAAACAGTCCCAGAGAATTAACAGCTGAAGCAGAAAAGGAACTGACGATGATTGAGGAAAAATTACAACAGGCACATGTGGACAGGGTGAATCCAGAGCTCGATTGTATTCTCGTCATATTACCATCCAAAATTTCTCCTACAGGAATTTTAATGCAGAGAGATGATATTATCTTGGAATGGATCTTTTTACCACATAAACCAAGTAAAAAACTGAAAACTTATGTGGAAAAAGTCGCCGAGTTAATTATAAAAGGAAAGCTGAGACTTCGTCAATTAGCAGGCATAGACCCAGCAGAAATTATAGTGCCTTTCACTGCTGATGAACTAAAGAAATTATGGGAAGATAATGAACCATGGCAAAGAGCTTGTGCTAGTTTTTTGGGAGATATTAATAACAATTATCCAAAAAGCAAGAGGCTTAACTTCATAAAGAGAACTTCATGGATCCTTCCTCGAATCGTCCGTGATGCTCCAATAACTGGAGCCCGTACATTCTATACTGATGCCAATAAAACAGGGAAGGCAGGTTACAAATCGGAAGACTTGGGTAAGGTGGAACAAAGTCCTTATGATTCTGTCCAGAAGGCAGAATTATATGCCATTCTTATGGTGCTAAGGGATTTTAGAGAACCTATTAATATAGTTACTGATTCGCAATACGCAGAAAGAGTTATTTTACATATTGAAACTGCTGAATTTATACCTGATGATACAGAACTAACCTCATTGTTTATCCAGGTTCAAGATTTGATCAGGAACAGGCTCTGCCCTATGTACATAACACACATCCGATCCCATACGGGTCTGCCAGGTCCTCTAGCACAAGGTAATGCAGACATTGATCAGTTATTGATTGGTAG
Source organism: Alexandromys fortis (assembly GCF_014885135.2). Lineage (NCBI taxonomy): Eukaryota > Metazoa > Chordata > Mammalia > Rodentia > Cricetidae > Alexandromys > Alexandromys fortis. Next base: position 14,195 of record NW_026068589.1, read on the forward strand.
TGTGCTACAAGCCTCTGAATTTCATAAAAAACATCATGTTAATAGCAAGGGTTTGAAGAAAGAGTTTTCTATTACATGGCAACAGGCTAAGGAGATTGTAAAGAAATGCCCTACTTGCTCTTTCTATAACCAAACGCCACTGCCAGCAGGGGCTAATCCAAAGGGCACCCATAGGAATGAAATCTGGCAGATGGATGTGTTCCACTTTGCAGAATTTGGCAAATTGAAGTATGTTCACCACACCATTGACACTTATTCAGGCTTTCAGTGGGCAACTGCTTTAAGTTCAGAAAAAGCTGATTCAGTAATCACTCATTTATTAGAAGTCATGGCTATCATGGGTATACCTACACAAATAAAGACGGACAATGGTCCTGCCTCTGCCTCCTTCAAGTGTAAGATGAAATCCCAAAGTAGTTTTGATATTAATTTTCCCTGATGGCTAAAGATGTTGGACATGTCTTCAAGTGTTTCTCAGTGACTTTGGATTCTTTTACTGAGAATTCTGTTTAGAGGTGCTCCCCATTATAATTGGATTATTTGCTTTGTTGTTGTCTAGTTTCTTGAATTCTCTAATATCCTAGGTGAAGAAACCCAGAATCACATAGAAATATGATATTTACTCACTTATAGGTGGATATTAGCAGTTAATCACAGTAATCAGTTAATCACAGTACAATACATAGACACAGAGAGTCTTCCTGTGGAGACTGAAAAATGGGGGCTGTAGAATACTGTCAGTGACAGTTACATGATGTGACAAAAAAGTAAATAGTGGAAGACATGGAGGAGGCTGAACCAACAGAGAAGAGTGGATACAGAACACAGATGGCGCCAACCTACTTAGGTGCACCCTATGCACTGCTCTTTGGCATTTGATCCTTGGGCTTTTGCAAACAATTCTTTCAAGCACAGCTTCATGTAAGTATCTGATTAACTTAGCCTTACAGTGACTTCAGTTCAAGTCTCAGGATATCCCCACAATCTGGATGTCATCTGGTCACCATCATTCAAAACTCCTAACTAGAGATTTTGTAGGCATCAGGGAAGCACAATATGATTCCATTCAGATAAAGTGAGAATACAAGTCTGCAAGTTCCTTTTCTCCCCTTCAGAGGAAGTAAAAACTCAACCTGGGGTCCATCTGACATGTGAGCTTATGGGTCCCAATTGATGTCTATTAACCACATTGGAGAAAAGCTCATTATTTTGACTTTAGTTAAATGGTCAACCATCTTTTAAAGTATTTTATTGTCAGTTTCCCTCATTTTTTTAAAGAATAATTTATTATGTATACAACTTTCTGCCTCCATTTATACCCACACGCCAGAGGAGGGCGCCAGGTCTCTCTTAACCACTGAGCTATCTCGCAAGCCCAGTTTCCCTCATTATTTTTGTACTTTAACCTCATTTTATGGAGTTTTTGGGCCCCTAACCATAACCCTAACCATAACCTCTGAAATTAGCTTGCTCCCATACAGAGAGTACCAAAAGTTGAGTGACACTTCCTAGGCCATCCATAGTGAGGCAAAACCCTTACTGGCTCATTTTCTCCAGAAAAAAGGAGGATTTTTTTCTGGAGAAAATGTTTCTGGAGAATAATGTTTTACTTTAAGTTGTTCAAAGGATTCATTGCTTAAACCATTAGCTTGGGAGAAAAATCTGGAAAACAAGCGTGACAAGACTTTGATCACAGACTGCCTCCAAAAAACGAATAGCTAGCTAGAGGTGCAAAGAAAGCAGAAAGGGTTTTTGCAAAGTTAGAACTGAACCAAGTCTAACTCTGCCCATGCACACCTTGTACCCAGTGAACAGGATAACTGTGGCAGAGAGCCTTGTGCCTTCTTATTATTTCCCCAGGCTCTTTTGAGCCTTCCTAATGACAAAGGTGGGATAGACAGTTTGAATAATTGCACTGCAGGGAGACAGGCCATCTCTTCAACAGTATAATCAACTTTTACAGTGAGGAAGGCAGAGTCTGTGGCAGTTGAATCAATACCATGGACCTATCAGGACAGCACCAGCATCAGCACCAGAAAACTTATACATGAAAATTGTAAAATTATTCAGGAATTCCATGGGTACAACTCAGATAAAACTCTGACTATTACTGCCCTAAGCTTCACTGAGCTCAAGAGAATATTGCTGAGCTTCAAGACCTGACAGCCAGCCTTCCAGAACTGAAAAATGTGTCATTGCACTATTCAGCCACATGGTGGCAGCACGCATCTACTATACTGCCGACCTGCAAGAGATAAAGAAGTAGGAGTTGGAGAAGCCTAAAGGATATAGTTGGACTCAAAAAAGGTAAAAGTTTTTGTAAACAGTCGCTTTAAATACATCCCAAAGACAGCACAACAAAGTGAGTTTGGTCCAATCACGTCATCAAAGAGAAAAGGCCCTCTCCACCACACGTTTAACAATGGCTCTTCCTCCGCCAGTGACTAGGCATTCAGGAACAACCACTATTGAATCCCCCAGTGACTAGGAAAAAACGCTACATTCAGGGAACAAACACTATAGGAGTCCATAGGACAATGAGAGGAACTGCATCCAAAGAAGCCTGTCTCCAGGTGAAAGGCTGAAAGACAGATGGTTCACTCAGGGCACCAAGACTCTCTCCACTGAAACTCTAAGCTCTGATAAAGAAAGCGTGGCACTTACAGCCATCTCCTGCTCATCACTCTTTACTATTTCTGGTCTGCCTGGTCCCACAGAAAACAAGAAATGCTTCTGTTCGGTTTTAATTCTCTGATCATCCAGATGTTTTAAATGAGCAAAGCATTCTGTTCCAGGTTGGTATAAATAGGAGCTGATATTTATTTCAGGTAGAAAGGACAGCTTAGTAACATAAGTCACTGTAATAGGGTTTTTTTCTGAATCCCAACGAAAGAGAGTTCTTTACTATAGGTTAACCTATGTTTCTAGAGAGGGTGGGTGATCAAAGGCAATGAATGGCTTTGTACAAGCTTAAATTTTGGAGGGTTGCTATATACCTGAAGTCAGGAAGGCAGAGAAAACAAAGACCAGGGTTATAACTGTACCTGGAGCTCATAAAGCAGGGTTGCCCTTGCTGAAGCAGGAATGATAGACAGAAAGGGGCCTGGGGCTGCAGGAAAGGTGAGCAGATCACTCTAATATTACCAAATCTGGTCTCTATTTTTTGTCTTTCAGTTCCTTATAAACACAAATAATGTACTTTGAATTCATTCCTTCCATTGTTCTCTCTTATGCCCCTCTTACCAAATACTTTTTCTCATCTTTTTATTTATTTACTTATTTAATGTATATAAGTATTTTGTCTATTTTTACGTCTGTGTGTCACATGCTTGCCACATTCTTGCAAAGGCCAGAAGAAGATGTCAGATCCCCTGGGACTGCAGTTATAGACAGTTGTTAGCCACCATTTGGGTACTGGGAATAGAACCCAGGTTCTTTGGAAGAGCTACCAATGCTCTTAACAGCTGGGCTATCTCTCTAGTCCTCATGTCTTTTTCATGTGTGCATACTTTATCACATTTAATTAGAGTCACTTGCATGAACATAGGTAGGGATCTATTACCAGCACTAAAATGCTATGAAATATGACTTCCATCCTCTATCAGCCATTACCTGCATATAACTCCTCAGGGTGCTGAGGGGTTTCATGAGCCTCTCCTCCTTTCATCAAGGAATGTTAATAGGCCCAGTCTTCTGCAGGACTTGTTCAAGTA
>NW_026068589.1:21612-22646 GCF_014885135.2 Alexandromys fortis
TTTGGGAACTATGAGTATTAAACAAGATTTGATGGCATGATTACTTAATCATATAGTTTGGCACATGAAACATGGAGTAAAAGAAAGAGGGCATAAACACCCGTTTGATCATATGCTTCATGTCTTAGCTAGTTTAGTCAGTTGCTTTCTTAGTAAAGGAAGTTATACACATTATGAATTATCAGAAGTCTGATAAGACATGATAGATGGGGAGCATTTGCATTGCAGTCTCTAGAAGGAGAATGGTTTGGCGAAATGAGTAAATTGGATAGAATTCATACACCTAAGAGCTTAGAAAGTTATTGCATCAAAGCAATATCAAAAATATTTTTACCCATTCCTCGTCAATGACCAAGGACCAGGAGCGTTGCAAAACAGGCCACCGCTAGGTGGCGCCCGACAACCGACCGACAAAGATCGCTTGCACGCTAGGCTGTGGTGTCTCCACCTTCTCTGGCCTTACAGCATCCTCCCATGCTCACCTTAGGAGGTGGCACGGGCCCACAACAGGACTGGGAACTCCCCTGTCGGTTCCCCCACCCCACCTCCGAACACAGTGAGCGTGGGCCAGGCTGAACATTTGGGACGAGCCGCTCTGCTCAGGCAATGAAAACGAAAGTACGACCCGACCGAGACCACAGGCAGCTAGGAAAACAGGCGAATCGCTTGCTCACTCACAGGAAACAAAGAGTGTGTCTGACCTATAGGTGAAAGGCCAAGGTGGACCACGGCAATGGCAGTTCCCTTGCCGTCTAAGTCTCCTTTCAAAGACATAGTTCACCATGGCCACTGCTTGCTTGCTTGCTTTCTTGCTTGCGGTTCTTTTTCTTCACCCCACTCCCCATATCCTCAGCCCACACTTCTCATACTAAATACCATGTCAGAGAAAATTAAAACAGCTGTGGTGGAATAGTTTTTTTTAAATAATAATAATAATGATAAAATAAAAATAATTTAAAAAAATATTTTTAGAACATATGCTTTTTGAATATTGTGCTTATTTGGACTGGTATGATAGATATAAAACATGGAAG
>NW_026068590.1:0-4673 GCF_014885135.2 Alexandromys fortis
TGCCGGGCCCCTTTGATCCATTACCTCTGTTGGTCAAATATCCTGGAGCAGGAAGCACTGTCTCAGCCTGTGTGTGACTCATGAGGAACGAGGAATCTCACATTGGAAGAAACTGGTGAAGCCAATTTCCAGCCAGGATGTCAAAGTGTAAAGTCCTTGTTTTTATGCACTCAGCCCAGCCGTCATTACACTTTGACCAACATGGTGAAACCACAAACTTGATTAAATACTCACTGTGCTGAAGCCAGCTGAGTAGTTTCCTGATTACATGTGTGTAGGAGAAATCAAATAATTTGAACAAAATGGCAATTTTATTGTGTTTCTTGTTAGCATCTGAACTTTTCACCTTTTCTATTTTTCAGTTTTAAAAATATTTTTGACAACTTTGTAATAACTATCTTCTAACACAACACACGGACTCTTTTATTCAATAGTCACTTAATAGTTGCTAGGATAGTAATGAACAGGCTCTCATAAAATCCTAAATTTCTTGCACATTTCTAATTGACACACATTGTTTTCACACTTTTACTCTATTTTAATACAATAATACAGTGCAAAAAACTTAAATTGCTTGAAATCTACCCCCCCCCCCTTTGTAAGATCTCTCTACATAGCTCTGGCTGTTCTGCACCTCACTCTGTAGTCCATGATGACCTCAAACTCATAGAGATCCCTCTGTCTCTGCTTCCCAAGTGCTGGGATTAAAGGTGTGCACCACCACCACTTGCCTCGATAAACGTTTCTGTTCAAGCAGAGACTCAGCTTCTGCTTCACCCTCTGGGTATCTCCTCAGAGCTGTGCTCAGGCTGTTCTCCAGCCTTGGAGGAAGGCTGCTATTGTTCTACCTTCCTGAAAATCTCAGGAGAATGAGCGCTGACCTTGCTCTTCTGGGACCGTAGGACAGGGGCTTCAGTGCTCTGGGGACTGATGGCCAGGGCTCAAGCACTAGCGGATGCCTGGTCACCTACCTCTGAGAGCCATCGAATCCATGAGATGGAGAAGCAAGATCTACTCATTGCTTTGTTTTAAGGATCAGATGGATTAAGGCAGATAATACATTTACACAACACACCAAATATTGAACAGTATAAACAATTTATTTGGTGGTTTGTTTTGTTTTCTGTTTTTGTTTTGCTGTAGTTGTTTTTGTTTTTCTGAGACAGAGTTTCTCTGAGGAGTCCTGGCTATTCTAGAACTCACTATGTAGACCAGGCTATCCTCTAACTCACAGAGATCTGCCTGCCTCTGCCTCCTGAGTGCTGGGGTGAAGGGTGTGCACCACCAATGCCCGACTTCAACAATATATTTATTGAATTAAAGAATCTGGGTTGTGGGGGTGGGAGTCAGGCAGCTTTGGGGGGGTCATCACCCATGGTGGGGTGGTGTTTTTCTGTAATGCATTTGATTTTGAGTATGAAATCCCTTCTCTCAAGCTCGTGTAAGTATTCCAATAACCTTACCATTTTCCTACCAATAACGAAAGCATTTCTGATTAAAAGGAAGTTCAACTGGTCACGAAGTGAAACCGGAGAGAGAGTCCAGGCCTCACAGTTATCTGTACTGTCAGCTGTTCTCATTGCTCAGATCAGGTGCTGCTTCCAGTAACTGATGCCTTCTGAGCTTCCTCTTCTTTATTTAGCTGCACAGATGGGGGGGACTGATTATGTAAGGCAAATTGAGTACAAAGTAACAATTGATGTCTTGGAGAAAGGAATGATCAAAGTGTACATTCCTTCTTCCCTGTTAGTAACTGGAAGAAACTTGCAGCTTCACAACTTGAACATCCTGAATTAGTTCCATTCTTTTGGACTTACTCTAAGTTGTGTCTACCCGGAATCTAATAGTGAGCAACAGAACCCAGGCAGGCCTCTTTTTATCTACCTTTTACTTTTTGCTTTATTTTCTTCTCTCTCAATGTCTTTACATGTTCAATCCAAGGTCAGTCATCTCCGGTTACTATAACAAATACCTGAAACCAATTGTTTAGAAAAGGATTTTTGTCTCCTAGCTTTGGAGGTTCCATCCAGTCCACAATCAGTTGACCCTGTTGCTTTGGCCTGTGCTGAGCAGCACATCTATCTTAAGTGTGTGGTGGAGCAAACCTGTTCCTCAGGGCCAAGAAGATCAAGATAGAAGAGACAAGGGTCTCAGCTTCCCTTCTGAGACCATATCCAAAAGACAAGGGTCTCAGATCCCCTCTGAGACCATACCCTGCAATGACTTTGCATAAGATCTGTCTCTTAAATGTTCCATTCCTCCCCCAGCACTTAGCTGGACCTTTAGCTTGTGTTCTTGGAAAAATCCAGATTTCCTCCAGGGCATTCATTTCTTTCTCTTCCCTTAATTTCACTTCCTCCTTTGGTGGTGTCCCAGTGCTGCCAGTGCCCTGGCCTGCCACTCTTACCTTTTTGCATACCCAGACCCTACAATACCACCCAGTGGGCAAGGCTTCTTATATCAATTAACAATCAAGAAAATATCCCACAGACATGCCCACAAGGCCAATCAGGTGGAGAGAATTTTTCAATTGAGGCTTCCTTTTCCAGGCATGTCAAAGTTGACAACCCAAATAACCACCAGAGTCCTATCATTCTGGAATCCTGTTTGTGGTATTAATTTATTTCTCATTTTCCCATTTTAAAGGTGAGAAACTTGAAGAATTAAGGAGAAGTTTGGATAGCTAGTGTTTTATTACCTTTTAATTGCTATGACAAAACACCATGGCCAAAGAAATTTATAACAGAAAGCAATTAATATGGGGTTCAGGGTTCAAGAGGGTTAGAGTCCATGACTATCACAGTAGGGAGCATGGCAACAAGCAGGCATTCGGGAAGTGAAGCAGTAACTGAGAGAGATTACAGGAGGCAGAGAGAAACATTGGCAAATAGAGTGGGCTTTTGAAATCTCAGAGCTCATCAAACCCAATGACACACCCCCTCCAACTTGGCCACACCTCCTCATCCTTCCCACACAGTCCAACCAGCTGAGGGCCAACATTCAAATACATGAGCCTGTAAGGGCCATTCTCCTTCAAACCATCACAGCTAGGAAGCAACACAAGTAGGTTCTGACACATGCATCCTGGTTTTTTGATTCCTCCGTACAGCCTGTGCCAAAGCTCGTCACATCATCACGACCAGCTGACACATTTTTTTGGTCATGTAGAGAAAAATGTTGTTCTTTTAGGAAATGTTGCTAAAAATCCTCAGTCATCATTGTTTGTAAAGTGAACAGTGCCATGACAGAAACTCCCTAGGAACATTCCTCTTCAGTATTAGACATAGTTAAAGCTGGCATCTTTCAGTATGAGCTGATAAATATATTCTATGGCAGTGTGAAGGAAAGGGCCATCAATGACAGTTCCTACCTTTCAGGCACAGTTCCAGACTCAAAATAACACTCATTTGAAAATCATGAGGCTGCATAATATCATGTATAAAATATTCAGATGTGAATGCTCTCTGAGTTTATACTTTTCTGTCAATTTCTGGACTTCAAAAACAATTTCCTATGACACACAGTAAAGGCCAACATACTTTCGTATTATTTGATTATTTTTTCTAAAAAACAAATCCATGTCTGGTGTAGTGGCTGGTTTTGTGTGTCAAGTTGACATGAGCTAGAGTCAGTTGAGAAGTAGGAGCCTCAGCTGAGGAAATGCCTCCATGAGATTCAACTATAAGGCATTTTCTCAATAGAGGAGGGTCTAGCACATTGTGGGTAATGCCACCTCGAGGCTGGTGGTCCTGGGATCTATAAGAAAGCAGGCTGAGAAAGCCATAGGCAGCAAGCCAGTAAGTAGCGTCCCTCCATGGCCTCTGCATCAGCTCCTGCCTCCAGCATCCTGCCGTGTTTGAGTTCCTCTCCTGACTTCCTTCAGTGGTGAACAGAAATATGGAGTGAAAGCCAAATAAACCCTTTCCTCCCCAACTTTCCTTTTGGTCATGGAGCTTTACTGCAGCAACAGAAACCCTAACTAAGGCACCTGGAATTGGCACCAGCAAATGGAGAGATAGTGAAATCGAGAAAGCAGAGAGGGGGAGTGAGCCAGAAGTTCTAGCCAATTGTCTCATTATTTATTTGTTGATTGTTATGAATACTCAGTGGCTATTGTAGCTATAAACTCACAAATCAATGCTGGATTGATCACTTCTCCCCACAGACAGGTATAATAGTTACTTTGGCATCAATAAGACCAAAAGTCTGATAGAAGCAACTTATAGGAGGAAGGACTTACTTTGTTCATCATTTCAGAGGGTTAGAATATTCATGGTGGGAAAGACATTGCAGAGTAGTTCAGTTCACATTGCAGTGGGCGAGGGAGCAGAAAGCAAGAAGCAAGAGATATACCTGTGATGTGGGAAGGTCATCTATTTATCGGTTGTTTCATTGGTTAATTAATAAAGAAACTGCTTGGCCTGATAGGTCAGAACATAGGTGGGTGGAGTAGACAGAACAGAATGCTGGGAAGAACTGAAGTGAGGTCAGATGCCATGGAGCCAGACGCTATGAAGCCAGCCGCCAGGTCAGACATGCTGAATCTTTCCTGGTAAGCCACCACCTCGTGGTGCTACACAGATTAATAGAAATGGGTTAATCAAGATGTGAGAGTTAGCCAGTAAGAGGCTAGAGCTAATGGGCCAGGCAGTGTTTTTTTTTGAATTTTAAGA
>NW_026068590.1:6146-8297 GCF_014885135.2 Alexandromys fortis
ATCAAGGTGGGATACTTGGAAACAACATGTTTAAAAAAGCCCCCGGAGTCCTTCTGATTGAAAAAGTCTAGGTCTTTGTAGGTTTCTTGAAATATTACCCAAAAGTTTTCACTTCATTGGAAGCACTTAGCCAGTGATGGAGGCACCATGCAGAGGCCATTTATGGAGGATGTCTGGCCTCAACGGCAGGAAGTGATTCTGTCAGTTAGGGTTTGCCTCCGGTGAACAAACCATTTTGTCCAAGGTAATATAGTAACAGAACCTGGGGTAGCACACAGGCTCAGCCTCCCTGGCATGGTGATACATGGCTGAAATCTCAGCATATGGGAGGCTAAAGCAGGAAGATTGTCAGTTGTGTAGCCAGCGTGGGATTCAGAGTGAGACCTTGTCTCAACAAGGGAACAAATAAGCAAAAATGAAATGAAAAAGTAATGTAAAGACTCACAGGGTGGTGGCTTGTGCCTTTATTCCCAGAATTTGAGAGGCAGAAGCAGGCTGATCTCAGTGAGTTCGAAGCCAGCCTGGTCTATAGAGTGAGTTCCAGGACAGCCAGGACAATACCATAGAAAAACCCTGTCAAGAAAAAAAATAACATAAAGTCTCAATATTTCTTGTATGACCCTGATGAGTTCCCTAGGGATTCAATGAGGCTGCTTTTCCACCAGCATTGCAATGGATTCTTTGCCCAATTCAACTTCTGTGTCTCCTTTCCACTGGTAGCCACTTCAAAGTCACTTCCTGATAAACTTCCTGCACACTGCACTTCATGTTAAAGTCCTGTCCTCAGGGAAACTAATTTGCAAAGAATGTAACTAGGATTGACATTTTCAAGTCTTTTAATTACCTGCATAGAGGGCAAGTCAGTAACTTTGAATAGGTACCAACTTCTCAAGCTGTGTGTTTCTTACAGTCCAACTGCTGTGCTGTGCCTCTTTGGAGGAATCAACAACACCTTTGCAGACTCAAGTCAAATGTTCATGACATTTTGACACTCTGGCTATCGACAGCCAGAAACCACCTTATAAAATCTTTGATCCACAAAAGATTTTAGGGAAATCTTTTCTGTTTCCTTGAGTCAGTGATATACCTCAATTAAAGCAAATTAATTCTTCATCTTACTTATCAAATACTTTGTTAAATCTAACAGTCTGTCAGTGACTAAAATGCATTTGCAGAAAGAAACTTCAGTAAGAATGAGTCTTGTTTTATACCAGGCGGTAACCTGACTTTTCATATAGTTATTATAGCTACCTTTCTCTTTTTAATAGCTACTCCAATTTGGTGACATAAAATGGCAATAATTGGCCATGTGTGATGGTGTGCCCTTTTATCTCAGCTCTAGAGAGGCAGAGGAAGCTAGAACTCTATGAGTTCCAGGTAAGCCTGCTCTACATAGTGAGTCCCAGGACAACCAGCCCTACAAAGCAAGACCCTGCCCTGAGAAAGAAGGGGGGGTTCTCTGTGTGTAGCTTTGGTGCCTGTGCTGGAACTAGCTCTTATAGACCAGACTGGCCTCAAATTCACAGAGATCCACCTGCCTCTGCAGCCCAAGTGCTGAGATTAAAGGCATGTGCCGGGTTTATTTTTAAAGTCACTTGATTTATGATTTTCTACAACTTCATAAACTGTTGTCACATTGGAACACAGTATTTTGAGTTATCTAAATCTGTGTTTCTGTACTGTGGTCTCTTATATTTAGCTCCAGAACAAACTCTCTCATCCTGTATGTGGTGAGAGCTTGCTCTGTCTATAGAAGGATCCCCGAAATTTGCATTTGAAAACTTTAGGTGATACATACATACTTTAGATGCTGAGTTTTCACTTTCAAAGTTTTTGCTATCCTACTTCCCTTGAACAGCTAGGTGGTAGTGTGGATCTTGATTCACCTCCCAGGTTAGTTTGGCTGAAATTCAAGCACATTCTGATGAGAGACACAGAAAGACAGAGAGGACAGACTGAGAGGCAAAAGTTAAATGAAGCAATGTGAGTAAATTTCTAAATTAAAAAGTGATAAAAATTGATATTTAACAGTCACTAAATATGTAAGGGAAAGGAAATGATGAAAACTGATTAAATTTATTAAAAAAACAAAGGCAAGGAATAAAATACAAGACACAATAAAGTTCTACTACACTTATGTATCATTTGTGT
>NW_026068590.1:12718-15516 GCF_014885135.2 Alexandromys fortis
TCATTTATTTATTATGTATACAATGTTCTGTCTGTGTGTATGCCTGCAGACCAGAAGAGGGCACCAGACCTCATTACAGATGGTTGTGAGCCACCATGTGGTTGCCGGGAATTGAACTCAGGACCTTTGGAAGGGCAGGCAATGCTCTTAACCGTTGAGCTATCTCTCCAGCCCCCCTTCTTCTGACTTTTATACACATTAAGATAATTTGGGGACTGGAGAGATGGTTCAGTGTTTAAGTACATATGTAACTCTTGCAGATCCAAATTTAGTTCTCAGGCCTATAGCCTCTGAGGGCACCTCATGTGCACATAATTGCACACAGGTGCATGCACATAGACATAATTAAAAGAGTAGCATAAATATTTAAGATTAAAATTATTATTTAGATAATTTCAGCTATGATAGAATGAGTACTAATAAGCTAAGACTTAAAATTCAGAAGGTGGAGAAAATGTTTGCACAGAGACAAATGTTGAATAACTAAAATACATAAAGACTATATAGAAGCTATTAAAAGAACAAGTTTGTACTTTTTTTTTACATTTATTTAGTGTGGGTGTATGGGTTCCCTCATGTCATGGCATATATGTGGAGGTCAGAGGACAACATTCTGAAGTTAATTCTCTCCTTCCACCAGGTGGATTCTGGGGATTGAACTTGGGTTAAAGAGACTTTGCAGTCTTTACCTACTGAGCCATTTTGCTGGCCCGAGTTGTACATTAAACCAATGATGGGAAGATCGTTCATTAAAAAAGCACCAACAGTAAACAAAGACTTTAAAAATATGAAGCCAATCTTGCAGCTAAAACAACTGCAAACTAAACCTACTTTGAAGTTTCATTTTTATACCTAATAAAATCTGAAAAACTTTCAAAAAGTTATCAAAATCCACATTTACAAGGCCTTGTGAGAGGATATACACTCATGCATTAATGAAAGCAATGTAAATTCAGTTTTTCTGAAGGAAAATAGTACTTTATTGAAAGAATCATACATATAACCAACCCTAACCAAGGGGTAGATTTAACCTGAGGAAAAAATGTTTAATAAAAAAAAAAACAAGAAAATGACACATAGCATGTTTATTTTATGATAGTAAAATGCAGGAAGAAAACTAAGATTCTTCTGACCATACAGATCATAGAAGGTAACTGCAGTATATTAAAAGGGTATACTCCAGTGACATCCTAAAAGGATCAACATGAAAATGATACAAGAAATGCACAATATTTGGTTAAATAATGTTACCCAAAAAAAGAACCTACCAAGATGAACAGGTGCTGTGATTATACTTTATGATCTATGAGATGAACACTCTCTAATTATACTTTAGAGAGATGGATACATGCTCCAATTATACTTTAGAAGATTTATGAAGACCTGTGGGTCACAGGAAAGAAAGCAAATGGAGGGGATTTTTCAAAATAGTTTGAGAACAACAGATCTGTACATTTTTCTGTAAAGTTGTTAAATATTAGATTTTTTAAAAAAAAATTCAATGCCATTACCATGAAATTTTCTTTGTAGGACCCTGACCTGCCTTAAAAAAAACTAATTACTGCTTTTGTAAACTCAGCATGTCAGTGGTTCCATTTAGTTATCTGAACTTTATTGAAAAAAATGTATATTGAGATAAGTTTTCACTGTGTAGCCATGTGTTGTTGTCAGACATGGGTCAAAGAATCCCAGGCTAACTCCAAGATAAAACAATTATATTTTCTTTATTATAAAGGAAAAACCCACGAAACGGGAATGAGAAGTCCAACCTCAGCTGTATTGTGAGGGAACCACAGAGAAAGTGAACTCTGGGCAGGCCAGCATTTTGCTTTGTGTACCCAAAAGGTCACAGTCCTAACCTGGTCCCACCTCTTAAAGATCATTGGTTGACAGAGGTTCCTTATCACCTCCCCCTTTTGTCTAAATAAGAGAGTTCTAAACCTAATACAAAAGTATAAACACTAGGAACAGATATCAAGTATAAAATTAGGATTATAATCAACATAAACAATATTAAGCAAGAAACACATGTTAAATGTTTTAATAAACATTCTATTCTAAAGAGTCTAAGTCTTGCATTGGAATTGGCTTGGCTAAATCATGAGAGGAAGATAGTTATGTCTATTTAATCTTCTACCCCATAGAAGGCCTGAGAAGAGAGATAATATTACTTGAGTAGACAGGAAGTGCAATCAAGAAGATTCCAAGAGATTCAACACAATGCCCATCAAAATCCCAGGAAAATTCTTCACAGACCTCGAAAGAATGGTACTCAACTTCATATGGAAATGCAAAAAAAAAAAAAAACCAGGATAGCCAAAACAATACTGTACAATAAAAGAACTCTGGAGGCTTTACAATCCCTGACTTCAAACTCTACTACAGAGCTACAGTACTGAAAACAGCCTGGTATTGGCATTAAGAACAGACAGAAGGACCAATGGAACCGAACAGAAGACCCGGATATCAATCCACACATCTTCAAACACCTGATTTTTGGCAGAAAATATCAAATGGAAAAAAGAAAGCATATTTAACAATGGTGCTGGCATAACTGGATATCAACATGTAGAAAAATGAAAATAAACCCATATCTATCACCATGCACAAAACTCAAGTCCAAATGGATCAAAGACCTCAACATAAAGCCAGCCACACTGAACCTTATAGAAGAGAAAGTGGGAAATACACTTGAATGCACTGGCACTGGAGACCACTTCCTAAATATAACCCCAGTAGCACAGACACCGAGAGAAACAATTAATAAATGGGACTTCCTGAAACTGAAAATCTTCTGT
>NW_026068590.1:23576-25185 GCF_014885135.2 Alexandromys fortis
TTTTTTTTTTTACGTAAAGAATTGAATCTTCTGAATATTTACTACTGCAGGACATGGAACTTTTCCATTTTTTTTCCGGATTTAATTAACATTTTTCTCTTTTGCTGTTGTCGATGCTGAGAACCCTACTTTGATTTAATACACAATATAAAATGGCAGATGCATGCTGAGGACCATTTCAGAAATAGAAGGAAATTCTGTCTTAATTTCAAGACAAGAATTATTGAAAAAATTTTTATTTTATAGTGAGTGTTTTGCCTGCATGCATGTCAGTGTATGACATGTGTATGAACAGTCCACATGTGTATGAAGAGAACACAGAAGCCGGAAGAGTGTATTAGATTTCTTGGAACTGGAGGTACAGAGGGTTGTGAGCTGCCATGCAGGTGCTGGATTCCAATCTGGGTCCTTTGGAAGAACAGCCAGTTCTCTTAACTGCTGAGCAGTCTCCCCAACCCCCGAAACAGCAATTTTTAAAACTATGCATTCTCACACGATGCATGATGTCAGGAGACAACACCGGGGAAGCTGGGCCAGAAGCAAGAATGTGTTATACAGTTGATTTTGAATTAATTTTTGGTGGTTGTGCTTTCATAAACATTTTGGTGTTACCAAGATCTTCACAAGCCTCACACAGAGTTGTGTGACCTGTCGGATTATAATCCACAGAGAAATGGGAGCCATCAGTAGAAAACGCCTAGATCTTCTCCAAGCCCCTGTCTTCATTCACGGCGCTTTGCTGCTGGTACCTGGGGAAGTCATGGCTGGTGACACCAATATGTCCCACATCCATTCTTTGTGTTAACATTTACACATACCTAGGACTTTTCTATCTTCAAAATATTTAAATCCAAGAAACAATCTCCCACCCCCACCACAGCCTGACTCCCCATCTTCCTGTTCAGTCACCTTCTGGGAAGGTCTGGCTAGGTTTGCAGCTTCTACTTCCTCCTTTGTCAGACTTCAGGCCTCCCCAGACTCCCTGCCCTCTCTGTTTTCATCAGACTGGGCTGCTGGGCCCACAGAGGGACAGCACACCCTAACCCTGGAGTGGCAAAGCCTCTAACTGTCTCACACATCCGCTCATTGCATGTTGAGGACACACAGTTCCCAGCTCTTCTCACCCCTGTCCCAGTCAGCCCTCTTCACTCCTGCGCTAGGATCCAGTCTCTTGCCCCACTCCAGGATGAACTTTTCATATCCTTCAGCAAATGCTGTCTTCAGTGGCAGCTTAGAGCCCACGTTTCCTCCAGGTCTCTCTGGAGTGTGCAGGTCGGCAGCCTTCTTTCTCCAGAGTCCACTCCAGCACCAAGCAGCAGCCCTAGTGATTCTGCGCACGTGAGTCACCTCCTGGAGTCTCCCCTCCCCCAGTCCTCTAAGGTCCTTTCTCAATAGTCCTTAGGCTTCAGGTGCCATGTCACCTGCCTATAAGCTCTTCTACCCTTCCCTTAATTAGGCTGGGAGCCCCTGCTCTCCTGCTCCAGCAACACCAGTTTACTGTCTTCTTTCCTGTGTCCCCACATCTGTGTCCCTCCCTTCTGTACCCAGAAAGCATTGGTTGGTGTCTAGCACACGTTCCTCAAAACCGGGAGTTTTTAGACACAGTGTT
>NW_026068591.1:0-1535 GCF_014885135.2 Alexandromys fortis
TACAAGTAACAGGATAAAAGACCATTGTACCACAGCAGTACTTCCTGATTATTCAGTTAATAGTATTTCCTTCTTGGGTCTCTGAGGTAGTTAAAGACTAGATAGTTATACTTGTAGACTCCCTTATTTATGAGACCCAGGAAAGAAATTCACTAAAGAAATGTAAAGTACATAAGGTTGAGATATATCAAAATATAGTTTTGAATGGTAATACAAGTTGTGGTAGAAATTAAGGTACAGGTCTTTGGAATCACCAAGATAGGATAGATATGAAGCATTATCTCTGAATTTGTCAAGTGCAAGTAGACTAGACATTATAGATGTATTTATTGCCTGTATATATTGTATATAGTTACTGTACTTACTGGATAAACTTTTTCATTAGTTATAGCATTCTTTTTTAAACAAAAGGGGAATGTTGTGGTACTTCATTTGTATTTTTTAGGTCTTCACTATTTATTAGAACCCCTTATTTTCTTATTGTACAAAAGAATGTCACTATGACATTTTCACAAAAATATCATTGTGCCTTGATGTTGCTTTCCTTATTCTTCCTCCCACCACCTGTTGATCTCCTTCCTCCCCCACAATGGTCCTCTTTCATTGTTTTTGATAGTCTGCACATCAGAGAAAGTTTGTGAAATTTTCCACCCCATAACTTTCTCTTGTTCCACTTCCACTCCCATTAGATCTCTCCATCTTCTACTATGGCTATGTGATAGCTGTGTATGTCTAAATTTTGATTATTAGATAAATGTGATATTTGTCTGACTCTTCCCTATTTCACTTAATATAACAATATCTAGTTCCATCAAGTTTCTTGAAAATAGCATAATGTCATTCTTTTTTATGAATAAATATATTTGTTTTT
Source organism: Alexandromys fortis (assembly GCF_014885135.2). Classification (NCBI taxonomy): domain Eukaryota; kingdom Metazoa; phylum Chordata; class Mammalia; order Rodentia; family Cricetidae; genus Alexandromys; species Alexandromys fortis. The sequence continues at coordinate 872 of NW_026068591.1, forward strand.
AATGATTTTTATTGAGCTATACATTTTTCTCTGCTCCCCTCCCTGCCTCACACCTCCCATGTTCAACCCTCCCCCAAGGTCCTCATGCTGTCAGTTTACTCGTGAGATCTTGTCTCTTTCTCCTTCCCATGTAGATTAGATCTAGGTAAGTCTCTCTAAGTGTCCTCATTGTTGTCTAAGTTCTTTGGGAATGTGGTTTGTAGGATAGTTTTCTTTGCTTTATGTTTAAAAAACTACCTATGAGTGAGTACATGTGATAACTGTCTTTCTGTGACTGTGTCATCTCACTTAAAATAATGTTTTCTAGCTCCATCCATTTTCCTGCAAAATTCAAGATGTCATTATGTAGTATTGCATTGTGTAAATGTACCACAATATCCTTTTTCCATCTTTGGTCAAGGGGCATTTAGGTTGTTTTCAGGTTCTGGCCATGACAAACAATGCTGCTATGAACATAGTTGAGCACATGTCCTGTGGCACGATTGAGCATCCTTTGGATATATACTAAAAAGTGGTATTGCAGGTTCATGAGGAAGGTTGTTTCCTAATTTTCTGAGAAATCACCACACTGATCTCCACAGGGGTGGACTAGCTTTGATTCTCCTCAGTAATGCAGGAGGATTCCCTTTTCCCCACAACCTCTCCAGAATAAGTTGTCATCAGT
>NW_026068591.1:8297-10790 GCF_014885135.2 Alexandromys fortis
TTTCTTAGGTCCATTTGATTGGTATATTTTTCCCAACCCTTTACTCTGAGATAATGTCTAATTTTGAGGTTAGGATGTGTTTCCTATATGTAGAAGAACGATGGATTTTCTTTTTGTATACAATCTGTTAGCCTGTGCCTTTTTATAGGTGAGTTGAGTCCATTTACATTAAGGGATATTAATGACTAGTGATTGCTATCTCTTGTTAATTTAGTTTTCATTTTTGATGATAGTAATTTGTGCATTTTCCCCTTCTTTAAGATTTGCTGCTACGAGATCATAAATTGTCTGTGTTTTTGTTGATGTAGCCAACTTCCTTGTGTTGGTGTTTTCCTTTTAGTATTTTGTGTAGGGTTTGTGGCTAGGTATTGGTGAAATCTAGTTTTGTCATGAAATATTTTGTTTTGTCCTTCTATGGTGACTGAAAGTTTTGTTGGCTATAGTAGTATGGGCTAGCATTTGTGGTCACTTAATGTCTGCAAAATGCTTGACCATGACCTTCTCCAATGAGAAGTCAGGTGTAATTCTGATAAGTCTAACTTTAAAGGTTACTTGGACTCTTTCCTTTGCTGCTTTTAATAATCATTCTTTACTATGTATGTTTAATGTTTTGATTATTATGTGGTGAGAGGAATTTATTTTTGGATCCATTCTATTTGGATCTATGTAAGCTTCTTGTATCTTCATAGGCATATCTTTCTTCGGGTTGGAAAAGTTTTCTTCTATGATTTTGTTAAATATATTTTCTGTGCTTTTGGGTTCAACTTCTCCTTCTTCTATACCTATTATTCTTAGATTTGGCCTTTTCATGTTGTCCCATATTTCATGGATATTTTGGGTTAAGCTTTTGTTAGATTTTTTTATAGTTCCCAGAGATTTCATTTTTTCTTTTTATTATTATTACAAATTTTCACCTCCTCACCTCCTCCCATATCCCCCCTCCCCCCATTCCCACTTCCCCTTCTTCAGTCCAAAGAGAAGTCAGGATTCCCTGCCCTGTGGGAAGTCCAAGGTCTTCCCCCTCCATCCAGGTCTATGAAGGTGAGCATCCAAACAGACTAGGTGTTTTCTTTAACCAATGAGTCTATTTCCTCTATTGTATCTTCAGTGCTTTAGATTCTCTTTTCTATCTCTGTATTCTTCTGTTCATGCTTGTGTTTGTGGTTTGTGATTGTTTTCTTATGATTTTTGTTTCTATAATTCCCTTGGCTTATGTTTTCTTTACTGTCTCTATTTCAGTTTTCAATTCCTGAGTAGTTTCTTTCATATGTTTGATTTCTTTTCCTTGGTTTTCTTTAAGTGATATGTTGATGTCTTCCAATTTACTTTTTGTCTTTTCCTCCATTTCTTTAAGGGAATTTCTCATTTCCTGTTTAAGAGTTTCAAACATTCAAACAGTTATTTTTTTAGGTCATTTTGTTCTGCTTCATCCATATTTGTTTCTTCAGGTCTTGCTATTGTAGGATCTTCCGGTTTTACTGGTATTGTTTTGCTCTTTGTGGTGTTGCATGTGTTCTTACCATTTCTACTCATCCTTTCCTCTAATAGGTGTGGTTGGGGCTGTATGAGATTCTGTTGAATGATCTTCTAGGTGCCACTGAATACAAAGCTCAGATGGTTGTTTATCATGGGACAGTATGTGCCACAGTTCTAGTTACCCCATTGGTTACTCCCTGTTCCTGGCAATATCTCAGTGCTCCTATGCTTTGCTCTGCTCCTTTGGAGTTTGCTGTCTCAGGCCTACTTAGGCCTAGGTTTCAGGCTTTGCCCTGTTTCTGTAAATCCTGGTATGGATTTCTTCATGCAGAAGTCCCTGGCTTGGAGTTGGACCTCCAAACATTTCTGTCTCCAGTCTAATGCCTCAGAGGTCCAAGGCTTGGGTGTGCCTAGAACTGCAGAGGACCTGTCTCAGGCTTATTACTTCAGAGGACCCAGAGCCATGTCTGGCCCCGCAGACATCTCTGGTCCTTGCCTATTCCCTTGGAGAACCTAGCTTCACTCATGCCCAGACTGGTAAAGGTCTTCTATCAGGCCTAGTTTTTGAGAGGTCCTAGACTCACACCCAGACCCACAGGGGTCCTGGCTTAGGTCTACTTTCTTGAAGGTACCAGAGTTACACCTGGACTCTAATCAGTCTTTAGCTCTGGCTCACTCACTCAGTGGTTACTCCCCTGTACACGTTCCAGTGGAGATCTCTGGTTGCTGGCTGAACTCTGATCCACCAATGTCCTGGGACTGGGTTGGCTCCTGGGACTGGATTTACTCCTGGCTTCTGCTCTGGGTGGAGCTTGCTTCCTCAGGCCCTCTCTGTCCTGGGAAGCTGGTTCTGCCCCATTCCCATTTGTATTTTAATAAATAAAGCTGGCTTGAAGATAAGAAAATAAAATAGCCTCGCTGGTCAGCCTTACAGACCAGACAGTGTAACATACCTTAGTCTCAGTAGCCACACTAGTTGCCATAGGAACTGGAAAATACATGCCTGATGTGGGAAAA